>NC_079222.1:659632-724632 GCF_029633865.1 Lampris incognitus
TAGATGGACTTGGATCCAGCCTCAGCTGTCCTATAGGGGGAGAGTCTTGATTATTAACAACTTGATTGTCTCGATGTTCTGGCACCGGTTTACAGTTGTAGAACCTCCGGACACGCTCATACAAGAAGTACAGAAGATGCTGGTGGACTTCTTCTGGGGAGGCTTTCACTGGACCAAGTCTGCTGTACTGTTCCTACCAGTGGTAGAAGGAGGCCAGGGCCTGATTGACCTCTGCAGTCGTATCATGGCTTTTCACCTTCAAACTGTGCAGCGCCTTTTATACCATGACCAGCGACTTTGGAGTGAAACAGCATCTGTGTTGCTTCGGAGGGTTATGAACCTGAACTATGACAAGCACTTGTTCCTTCTGGACCTGGCTGGCATGGATTTCACGACAACACCCTTCGATCAATCTGTCCTCCACGCTTGGGGAACGGTCTTACGCACCAACAGAGACTACTCCCAGCTCTATGGCAGCGTAGGGGAGGAACCACTGTTCCATAACCCACTGATACGCTGCAGGATGCTCAGCTTCGTAAGTGTACAGAGATCCCTCATAAGAGCTGGACTTACGAAGTTAGTGTGTCTCAGATCAGGAGGACAGCGGAAGACGGCTGGCATTTTGAGCCAAGAGACTGGCTTTAAATCTCTTCGTTTGATGGAGAGGTTGTTGGGGGAAGTGATCAGTGCACTTCCTGGCTTCTTCAGAGAGGCACTAGAAGCGGAGGGCGGAGAGGATCAGCCAGCTATGCAGCCTGTTTTTCCATCTTTGTCAGTCTGTGCAGCAGTGGAGGCGCAGGAAGAAGTGAAGGAGGCCATTCTATCCATCAAAACACCAGAACTACATGACTTCTTAAGTACATCACAGAAGGCCTTGTACGCAGTCGCTGTAAAGGTTCTCAACAGAATATCACTAACCGGCGTGCAGGAGTCGAGGTGGATGAGTGTGTTGGCACCAGGCTCATCCTGCAGGGGCAGCTGGAGGTCCCTGTACAAACCCCCCATAGAGAAACGCACTGCGGATCTACAGTGGAGGGTGGTACATGGGGCTGTTGCTACGAACAGACATGTGGCACACATTGACCCTAGGGCAGGGAGTCACTGCTCTTTCCGTAATGATGAGGAAACCCTACAGCACTTATGGCTCAGATGTCCCAGGTTGTGCCCTCTTTTCTCTGTACTGCAGCGGTGGCTCAGAGGTTTAAGAGAGGTTCTTGCAGACGGCCTGTTTGTCTTTGGTCCGAGGTACATGGCAGCACAGTGCAGACGTGTCACCTTGGTTAATATTTTGATAGGTCAGGCGAAAATTAGCATTTGGCTTAGCAGACGGAACAAAATGAAAGGCACAGGGTCCACAGACGCCATGCTGATGTTCAGGGGTCTAGTGGCTGCTCGGCTGAAAATCGAGTTCATGTTTTTCAAACTTAGTTCACACTTGGAAGGATTTATTTCTATGTGGGGACATTGGGATGTGCTGTGCACAGTGGAAGTGCTTCTTCTTAATTTCTGAAAAAAGGAAAAAATAGGGGAAGGTCTGTATCCTTTTGCTTTTACTGTGTATGGCAATTGTTGTGTTTTTCCACTGTATATGAGTATTTGTGTTAATGTTATCTTGATGTGACTGAAGAATTGGAACATTAAAGGCTTGGTTAAAGGTCAATGGTCTCTCTGTCTCTCTGTCTCTCTCTCTGTCTCTCTCTCACCGAGGTGGATGAACCCAGCATGGATTTGGGCGAACGAATCATCCCAGCAAGCGAGTGGCGGAGGGTGTCGAACTTGGAGATTCTCTCTCTGGCCTTCTCCTGTAAACACACACACACACACACACACACACACACACACACACACACACACACACACACACACACACACACACACCTAGTCATATTATCATGCTTAAAAAAACATCAATATCAGAATCAGAATCAAATGTATAGCCCATGTAGGTTATAGTCCATACAGATTATAGCCCATGTAGGTTATAACCCATGTAGGTTACAGTCCATGTAGGTTATAGCCCCATGTAGGTTATAGCCCATGTAGGTTATAGCCCATGTAGGTTATAGTCCATGTAGGTTATAGCCCATGTAGGTTATAGTCCATGCAGGTTATAGCCCATGTAGGTTATAGCCCATGTAGGTTTACACTACATGGAATTTGACTACGGCTTCATGACTCTGTCAGTGTAACGGGTCTTTATGCTGCTCAATAATCCATGTAAGAAAATCACAGAAAGTTGAATCAGTTCATCTGGACACAACGTTTATAGAGGGAAATGTTTCATCATCATCCAAGTGACCTCATCAGTCTTACCTGACTGCAGGTGTCCCCACCCTTATAAATAATACAGTGATTGCAGGTGTTCCCACCCTTATAAACAATACAGTGGCATAACCACCCAAACCAACACTCAGTTTCATATGCGATTTACCGCAAGCATTAACTAGAGTTTCCATGGCCATGTGTACTATTCACAGAGGATTGAGGATTGGGAAACAATGGTCTGTTATGATGCTAAGTCTCTTCTCGTGTGTTCCTGTTGATGAAGCAGTGGCGGTAGTCAGTATGAAATTACAAAACGACCTCACCCTTAGCAGTAGGACCACCCTTAACACTGACCAAGTGTGTCTGCAGCTGAAGCTGTGTCTTCAGTTCACGTACTTCATATACAGGGGGCAGTACTATAGGCAGAGTCATTGGTGTGCTATGAGTCCCCCAGTCTCACCTGTAGTGGCCAACTTGTACATTGAGGAAGTAGAAAAGAGGCTCTGAGTCCTATCCAGGGACACCACCTAGCCATTGGTTCACGGTTAAACTTAAATCTCAGGACGTACCATGTTTCACCAACCGCATTAACTCTGTGGACACTACATCAAGTTCACCAGGGAAGATGTGAAACATGACAGCTTAGCCTTCTTACACTGTGACGTTGCAATTGGTGATGAGGGACATTTGGTTGTTGATGTTTACCGTAAACCAACACATACTGATCAGTCCTTAAGGTTTGACTCTCATCATCCACTGGAGCACAAACTAGGAGTCATCAGGACGCTGGACCACTGAGCTGACAACCTCCCCACCAACACAGCAGCCAGGGAAGGGGAGAAATCCCACATTAAACAGGCCCTGGTTAAGTGTGGTTATCCTATCTGTGCGTTTGTCAAAGCCAGGAAGACGCCCAAACAGTGCACCAGCTGATCGAAGAGAGAAGAAAGATAACAGCTGTCTAAGCGTAAACCAGTGGTGATTCTGTATGTGGCAGGAGTGTCAGAACAGTTGAGACGTGTATTTTCCAAATACCACTTCACAGTTGCTTTCAAACCCGAAAACACGCTGCGTCAGAAGTTGGTCCACCCCAAGGATCGGGTCCCCGGCACAAACAGAGCAATATAGTGTAGCTGTTAAGTGCCAGGAGGATTGCAGTGACTTGTACATTGAGGAAACTAAACAGACCCTGGCCAAGAGGATGACACAACACAGGAGAGCTTACACGTCAGACCAGGACTCCACAGTCTACATCATCTACAGACCAGGACTCCATAGTCTACACCATCTACAGGCCAGGACTCCACAGTCTACATCATTTACAGGCCAGGACTCCACAGTCTACACCATCTACAGACCAGGACTCCAGAGTCTACACCATCTACAGGCCAGGACTCCACAGTCTACACTATCTACAGACCAGGACTCCACAGTCTACACCATCTACAGTACAGGACTCCACAGTCTACATTATCTACAGACCAGGACTCCACAGTCTACACCAGTGGCCACTCTTTCAGGGATGAGGATGTGCACATCCTTGATAGGGAGGAACGATGGTTTGAATGGGGAGTCAAAGAGGCCATCTATGTTAAGAGGGAACGATCATCCCCAAACTGGCGGGGGGGGGGGGGGCTAAGTGTTCATCTGTCGCCATCTTACAATGCTGTGATTACAACTATTCCCCAACCCTCTGTGAATAGTACACATGGCCACTGAAACTCTACTTAATATTCACAGCAATTGGCATATGAACCCAATCTTTGTTTTCGGTCATTATGCCACTTTGCCCCCCCCTTTTTTTTTCTCCCCAGTTGCATCATCCGACCAATCACCCCACTCTTCCAAGCCGTCCCGGGTGGGGAGTGTTCTGACCCCAGCTAGGTGTTACATTACTGTACTGAATACATGCTCTTTTGTATATTAACTGGATTCTCTTCCAGGTGAGAGATGCACACAAAAAACTGAACTTAGAACAAGATTCCTTCCTGCTCTCTATAACTGCATGAAAACTGAAGACGACAGAACTGCCCATGCTTTGTTATGATGTTAGGTGTACAGTGCTGCCCTCTATTGGTTGTTTTAGGTACTGTTAGTTTCACCAGCTGAGAGTCCGTTTTGTTTCTCTTCCATTTGGCTCGTTATGAAGCAGCAAGCAGTGTGTGTGAAATGCGGTCTGTTTTTCTTCGTTTGAACCTTGGAGTCGATATGTCTGTGAGTATCAGCACTTACATGTTAGATCCGAAATGTAATTTCGGATGCTGTTTAAGCTACATATCACTAGAAGACGTTTCTTGTTGTCTTGATGTTGCTAGCTAACCTATTTTAGCTAAATCAGAAGCTCATTCAAGCTGACAGCTCCCTAGCTAGCATCTGACTAACTGACATACGTTCTTATGTTTGCTAAGTTCTTGTGCTAGTTTATTGTGTGGCTGTCTATATCTGGATAACGCTAAAGAAATTAATGTTATTGTTAATTGTGACATGTTATATTTCATGCTAAAAAGCAATTTCATGTAAGCTGTATGTGTTTAGTGATCTATACCCCTTTGTTTGTATTTTCAGTTTTACAATGTTGAAACCGGTAAAGCCACACTCTGTTGAAGATGGGTTTATTGAGGATTATTTTTGTTAGCTATCCGTCTAGCCTTGCTCAGACGCAATTGCGAGGACAGAATAGTATAACATGTACAGTACAGTATATACAACATTGTTGGGTTTATTGACAGTGACAGTGTTAAGCGTTCATTTGAATGACAGCCTGCTGAAAGAAACTGTTTTTATATCTGGTTGTTTTGGGGTACAGTGTTCTGTAGCGCCTACCAGAGGGGAGGAGTTGGAACAGGTTTTGACCAGGGTGTGATGGGTCTGCAGTGATGTTGCCTGTCCGTTTCATGAGTCTGGAGGTGTGTAAGTCCTGAATAGAGGGCAGGTTGGCAGCAATGATTTTCTCTGTAGACCTAACTGTTCATTGTAGTCTTTCCCTGTCCTGTTTGGTGGCCAATGCAGCAGAGGACAGACTGGATTATCGCAGTGAAGAACTGAATCAACAGTTCCTGAGGCAGGTTGATCTTCTTGAGCTGGTGGATAAAGTACATCCTGTGCTGGGCCTTTTTGATGATTGTGTTTAAGTTGGATGCCCACCTTAGCATCTGGGAGATTGTGGAACCCAGAAATCTAGGTTTTCAACATAGACACCCTGCTGTTGAGTATAGTGAGGGAGGACAGTGTTGGGGGGCTCCTCCTGAAGTCCACTGTCATCTCCACAGTTCTGAGTGTGTCACACTCCAGGTTGTTATGGCCACGCCAGAGGGCCAGCTGATCAACCTCCCATTTATATGCGGACTCACTACCATCCCGGATAAGGCCAATGATGGTTGTGTCATCCACAAACTTCAGGGGTTTAACAGACGGGTCACCTGAGGTGCAGTTATTTGTGTAGAGATAAAAGAGTAGAGGGGAGAGCACACATCCCTAGGGTCGCCAGTGCTGATTGTCCGGGTGCTGGATGTGATTTCCCCCAGCCTCACCAGCTGCCTCCTGTCTGTCAGGAAATTTTTAATCCATTGGCAGATGGGGGCTGGTACAGTGAGATGGGTGAGTTTGGAGTGGAGGATATCTGGGATGATGGTGTTGAATGCTGAGTTGAAGTTCACAAACTGGATCCTTGCATATGTCCCTGGGGAGTTAAGGTGTTGTACAATCTCCTGTAGTTTGTAATGTCTTTCAAAACACTTTCAAAATCCAGACTGACGATGGGTTGTTGGCAGAAAACCTGTTTTTCAACTTTTCAGAGTAGCACCTTTTTGCCACTCTGATCTCCTTTGTGGGTGTATTTCTGGCTTTGTTGTACCGGATCCTATCTCGACTCCTGTAGACTTCCTCTTTGGCCAAAAGAAGCTGCCTGAGTTTTGCTGTGAACCACAGCTTATTGTTGTTGAAAGTACAGAAGGTTTAGTGGGCACACACATGTCCTCACAAAAGCTGATGTAAGATGTCACAGTGTCAGTAAGTCCGCCCACGTCTGTAGATGCAGCCTCAAAAACACTGCAGTCAGTGCAGTCGAGGCAGACCTGGAGCTCCAGTTTTGATTCATTGGTCCATTTCCTCAGTTTTAACCACAGGCTTTGCAGATTTTAGTTTCTGACTGTAGGTTGGGATAAGATGAATCAGACAGTGATCAGAGAGGCTCAGCGCTGCATGGGGGAAAGAGTGATAGCAGTCCTTTAATAGTAGTCGAAGCAGGTCTGGAGCTGCAGTTTTGACTCATTGGTCCTTTTCCTCTCAGTATTTTGGCAGTTCGTGGCTGAGATTTGCTCTGTTAAAATCCCCAAGGATTTGCCCACTGGGGACTGGGGTTCGCGCCCCGGTCTCGTCAGATCCGACTATGGCCGGACTCGACGAAGCAGCGATCATTGGCAACGCTGTCTTCGGGAGGGGGGCGGAGTCGGCTTGTGTTCGTCACGTGAATGCGTCTCTGTGTGTGTCGGAAAAAACAGTGGTTCGGCTTGGAGTCGCCTAGTCACGAAAGTGGCGAGGCGGTCTCCTTCGAGACTGCCGGCCGGAGAGATGCAGTTGGCGAACACATACAGTGCGAGGGTGGGTGTTTGAATTAAAATAGGGATCGATTGGCCACTAAATTGGGAGAAAAAATGGAAAAATCAGAAATAAATTTATAAAAAAAAAAAAAATCCCCAAGGATGACTTTCGGCCCGGATGTAGGACAGAGTAGATGTGCGAGGAGTCGCTCCTGAACAAAATTCCTTTTTTTCTTACTTAAAAACCTCTTTATTTTATTTTATCCCACACTTGTGAATTGCTACAGACCTATGGTGAAAAAAACAACTGAAGAAATCAATTCCTGAGATTTCAAGCACTACAGGTCTCTCGGGAAGTGTGGGAAACATGGCTGCCGATATGGAACCTGTTTCAGCCTCCCTTCTAATCTCCAAACTCAACAAGCTCAGAACAAGCCTCTCAACTGAACTAACAACCGCTCTGTCTCCAATTCACAACTACAGAGGTATAAAGTTGATCAGCCGCAGCATGAAGATATGGGAAAGAGTAGTGGAAGGTAGGTTAAGAGGTGATGATTAACGAGCAGCAGTATGGTTTCATGTCATGAAAGAGTACTACAGATGTGATGTATGTTGTATGGTTTGGAGATGGTGGCACTGATGAAAAGACAGGAGGCTGAGCTGGAGGTGGCAAAGTTGAAGATGCTATGATTTTTGTTGGGAGTGAAAAAGCAAGAGAGGCAAGATTGAGATGGTTTGGACATGTATGGATGAGAGATGCTGGGTATATTGAGGGAAGGATGCTGAATATGGAGCTGCCAGGGAAGAGGAAAAGAGGAACGCCAAAGAGGAGGTATATGGATGTGGTGAGGGAGGACATGCAAGTGGCTGGCATGACAGAGGAGGATGCAGAGGACAGGAAAAGATGGAAACAGATGATCCACTGGGGCGACCTATAACGGAAGCAGCTGAAATTAGTAGTAGTAGTAGTAGATTACTATGACAACCAGCTCTGCATACTGGCAAAACGTGGAACCAGCAAGAAAAAGCTAGTGTGAGTAAACTAGCTATGTTGAGAGTTAGCACAGATGATGAGGCGTCGCTCCAACTAATGTGGCTAGGTTAGAGTGAGCAATGTCATAAATTGCAAAATTCTTCTGTCTCATGGGTGGGAAATTTTAAGCCCAGATAGTGCTTAACTCCACACTTTTCTTGTTAACCACAGATGCATAGCCAAGCAAAATCACTGACTAGTGCCACTTGGTTCAAGGAACCACATCCAAGGATGTAGGGTAGCACTCACCAATTTCAAAAAGGACAGGGACAGTGCCTCATTCCCACCAATTTATTTTGGCCAGCAAAACATGCTAACGTTTCAGCCTACTGCTACAGGCCTTCATCAGAGCATGAGTGTAACGAATGGCATGGGATTTATATAGGGCTTCATAGTGGTCACATGATACAGGACATGAAATGGTCACGTCACAGGTCAGCAAGGTCACATGCAAAGGTTACATGACACAGATCAGCAAAGGTCACATGACAGACCAAAAAAAAGGTAAAAAGGTTCAAACTCAGTTCATACTAATACATTCCTGAGATAAGATCAATATCCAATTCAGCAATTATTATCACAGAATAAAGATTAGGTACCTGGGAAATAGACGAAATTGGAAATTGGAAGAAATTCAAAAAACACAGTAGGCTACTGCTATTAATTTACAGAGCATGCAGCGACTTGTCCTTGATAGCATTGTCAACAAAAGAAAGAAGTTGGTTCACTCGCACTGCATTCAATATCTTGGTGTATAGCTTAGCACATATTAATGTAATCTCTTTCCTTTTCTGGTTATCATATTTTAATGCAATTAAATTTAAAATGTAAAGTTATTTAATTTTAATGAGCGATCTACTCAGAGCAAAAGTGTTGAACTGTGCCCCTGATCAATGGCAGACAGGCCATCTGGAACACCGGGAGTTTTCCTGTTGGTTTGTGTGGGTGGTGGTGTATTGCTGGGGGAGGGGGGGGGGGTGTCTGAGTCAAAAAGTCCAGGGCCATTTTCAGTCCGCCCCTGATGTAAGGCAGCAGGCATGGGTGCAAGTCCATGAATACTGGGATGGCATCCAGCACTTTACCTGTGCCCTGTCCATAGAGTTAGTGGTGGTGTCAGGGAGGGCATCCGACATAAAATTTTGCCAAAGCAGTATGCAGATTGAAAGGACCATACTGGATTGGTCGAGACCTCATACGGGATCGGTCGAGACCCAGCTTAACAATGGCCGACAATGGCGCCGTGCCCTCACAGGGTACTGATGGAAACTGTAAAATCTGCTGTGGCAACCACTGACAAACAGGGAATAAGCCGAAAGAAGAAGTATAAGTAAATTTCAATGTCATGAAGCCACTTTATTGCTCTTTGATCAAGACATAGAACATCTAGTTGCACAGTCAGCTTGCTAATGCTGTTTTCTGAGCCAAGTCAGACTTCCTGAAGAAATTACATTTTCAGGTGGTAGCCAGTAAAATACTTGGCACATCTTGGAAGACAGAATAGAAACTGACCCTGACAAGATTTCTGTGCTCATCACTTGGCCCAGAACTAACAATATCAGAGAGCTGAAGTCCTTCCTTGGGTTCAAAGGGTATTATAAGAGGTTCGTCAGGGACTTCTCAAAACTTGTGAAGCCTCTCAATGATCTGATTTCTGGTTACATTCCCACAGGGAGGAAGTGCAAAACCAAGTCCTTCTCCAATGCTGACCTCAAGTTACCGTTCACTGAGAAGTGGACAGCTGAGTGTGAGCAAGAATTCAAAATTCTCATCGAAAAGCTGATGACTCCCCTAGCCCTTGGCTTTGCCAATCCCACCGCTGTCACCAAATGTAGCAAATTCAGGGGAAGCCGGCAAGGAGGAAGGTACCCGAAGGAGGGGGTAGTGTAATGACCACGGATGACTAGACTCGCTAGCCCTTGGCTAATGGGTCAGACCCTTTAGTCGACTGGTAAGCAACATCGCCCGTGGTGCGGAAGACCCGGGTTTGCTTCCGGGCTGCCCCTGAATTCGCTATATTGGTGTCAGAAGCGGGATGGAGAGACTGTGAGGCCATTGGAAGCGCATGTGTCCAGAGGTGTGAGGGAGCTGATATGGTGAAGCGTTGGGACGCGCTTCCAGAAGGAGGGGGGTAGTGTAACGACCCCGGATGACTAGACTTGCTAGCCTTTGGCTAATGGGTTGGACCCTTTAGTTGACTGGTTAGCACAGTCGTCTGTGGTACAGGCGACCCGGGTTCACTTCCTGGCTGTCCCTGAATTTGCTACGATTGGAAGAAAATCTGTTGCAGTCTGCCATAAAACTGAAGCTTGGGAGAAGGTTCACCTTCCATCAGGACAATGATCCTAAGCACAAGGCTAAAGCAACAACGGCATGGCTCAGCAACAACAAGGTGAATGTTTTGGAGTGGCCAAGTCAAAGTCCGGACCTCAACCCCATTGAAAATCTGTGGCACAAACTGAAAATTACAGTCCAGAGGCGCCATCCCACCAACCTGCAAGACCTGTACAAGTTCTGCCAAGAATAATGGGCAAAAATTACTCCAAAAGAATGTGCAAAGCTTTTACATACTTACCCCAAGAGACCCATGGCTGTTACTGCAGCAAAAGGGTGCTCTACAAAGTACTGATACATCAGGGTTGAATACTTATGTGAGCACTATATTTTAGTTTTTGATTTATTGAGACTTCCGGCAAGATGGCAATAGTGTGTGCGACGAGCTGTCTGTCGGGTCTGTTTGGCGTATTGTTTGCTATTGTTCTGTTTTGCCACATATGCTGTCACGATGTCGTTGCTCTACTCATATATGATCGCCAAGCGCTTCTCAATATCCGAGCGCCCCATGAGTTGCTGTCAAAGCATAATTTGGGAGATCCATTTTCAAACCTTCCTCCATTGCTATCAGCTATACCGGCATACCTGCGCTGCCCACCTTGTGTCATTCCCCGTAGGAAGCGCCCTAGAAGACGAGGAAAGCAGGGTGGTGTTCGGGTGAGAATTAACGCTTACCTAACGTCCTCCCATGGAAATGATCCTCGCCTCCTTCGCAGTGGTTATCACCTTTTTTCGGTTCAATGGCTCCTGCCTGTTGTTCCTGGTGTTGCTGTGGGCCAACTTCACTTGCCAGTGGAGGCTCCTCTTCCCAGACGGACACGAGCCCGTGGAGGCAGCGTGGATAACAGGAACCTCCGCCCACTGGATTGTGCATCAGCGTCGGACAAAGAGGAGCTTACTGTCCGTCTGGCTCTCATTAAGGCTAGATCGCTAGCCAATAAGACATTCCTGCTAAATTACTTCTTTACCTCTCGGGAATTGAATTTTATGTTTCTGACGGACACCTGGCTTCGTGCTGGTGAGTTCACCCTATTTTATGAACTTCCATCTGACTGTTTATTCATCAGCTCACCTCGGACCACTGGCAAAGGTGGAGGTCTAGCTTCTGTATTTAAATCCCGCTTCCACTGCCAACAGACTCTGTCTGACAGCTTCTCCAGCTTCGAGCTGCAGCTTTTTGAAATAAACTGTAATTGTCCGGTGCTGTGCACAGTGGTCTACCGTCCACCAAATTTCAATAAGGACTTCATTCGGGAATTCACAGACTTTGTGGCGGGGACTATAGTGAACTACGACAGTTTCTTAAGTGTCAGTGATTTTAATATCCATTTCTGTTGTGAATCCAGACCTCTGGTCAAAGACTTTTTGAATCTTATTGACTATTTTAATCTCAATCAATTGGTGACTGGCCCGACGCTTGAGAAGGGTCACACACTGGACCTTGTGTTGGCCTTTGGTTTAAGTGTATGTTTCACTGAAATATGTGATACACGTATATCGGACCATTTGCCTGTGTTATTTACTGTGACGCTGCCTTGTTCCCAGGTTAAATCGCATGCTCCGGCACGCTCCCTGCGCACAAATAACCCTTTGACGGTGTCTCAGTTTTCTGTTGCTTTTAAAGATTCTATGGTTCACACCCTGGATGACTCTTGTAATCTCAGTGCTGTTGACATTACCACTCTTTTTAACTCTACCTGCACTGACATACTGGACTTGGTTGCTCCTGTTAGAACCAAATGCCCTAAACCAGTGACACAGCCATCGCTCAATGACACCACCCGCACTCTTAGACGCACATGTAGATGTGCTGAGAGAAAGTGGAAGAAAGACAAACTTCATATCTCCTTAGGAATTCTAAGAGACTGCTTATCAGAGTACCAGAGAGCCGTTAAATCTGCAAAAACACAGTTTCTATCAAACCTTGTGTCCAACAATTGTCATAGGCCTCAGGTTCTTTTTAACACTATTAACTCTCTTATAAATCCACGTGAGTCTCCTTGCATCGTGCCAACGCCCACACTCTGTGAAGAATTTCTTAAAGTTTTACAGATAAGATCTCTGCTATTAGGGCCTCACCATCCTCTTCGGCCTCAGATCCTGCTGTTTATTCTATGTGCCCAGCTGTCTTAGAGCAGTTTGGGCCTGTGCCCCCCCCCCTTTATATCTGAGGTAGTTAACCATTTGAGGCCTTCAGATTGCCCCCTTGACAGTATTCCACCCAGACTGTTAAAATATGTTTTTATCACTGTTGGGCTTTGTATTGTAAATTTGATAAACACCTCTCTTCTCTCAGACCGTGTACCTGCTGCTTTCAAACACGCTGTAGTACAGCCCCTCATCAAAAAGAGCAATCTTGATCCCTCTGTTCTTTCTAATTTTAGGCCAATTTCTAAGCTGCCTTCTCTTTCAAAAGTCTTAGAGAAAGCAGTTTATGTACAATTACAAATGCACTTAGAAATTAATGGCATTTGTGAAAAGTTACAGTCTGGTTTTAAATCACGTCACAGCACTGAAACAGCCCTTTTAAGAGTGTTTAATGATCTTCTTTTAACTGTGGACTCTGGGAACTCTGCTGTTCTGGTGCTTTTGGACCTGACTGCTGCCTTTGACATGGTTGGCCATCTTTTATCACGTCTTGAGCTATGTGCAGGCATTAAAGGTACTGCCCTAGAATGGTTCAAGTCTTACCTGTCAAATAGAAGCTTTCCTGTCCATATAGACCAATTCTCTTCAGCTGCAGCCCCACTTAACTTTGGGGTCCCCCAAGGCTCCATTTTGGGCCCCATTCTCTTTTCATTGTATATGCTGCCCTTGGGGTCCATTTTTGAAAAACATAATATGTCTTTTCACTGTTTTGCTGATGATTTGCAAATCTATCTGCCTATAAAAACAAACAGCAGAGATTCTATACAGGCTTTGCTGAGTTGTTTAAAGGATGTCAAAACATGGATGGAGTTAAATTTCCTGAAACTAGATCAAAATAAGACTGAAATGATGGTATATGGACAATCTGATCTGCTGGATGTTTATGATAGCGCTCTTGGCCCTTCAGCTTCCTACAGTCACTCTTCTGCTAGGAATCCTGGGGTGATTTTTGACAGCTCTTTTAACTTTGACAAACAAATAATCTCAGTAGTCAAAACATTTTTTTTTCAATTACGACTTCTGGGAAAAGTAAAGGCATATCTCCCTCCAAATGATCTTGAAAGGGTAATTCATGCAATATTTAATCCGGCCCTCCTGTCAATTCTGGTCATCAACTGAATGTGGCCCGAGTAGCATGTTCCTGCAGTAGCATTGCCTACGTCACCCGAGTAACATTACCTGAATGTACGCTTTGCAAAGGAGATCGAAAGCTAACTAGCATAATTAAACGCTGGCGAAAAAACGAAAAGTAGACAAAGAGTATCGACAGTTTCAAGAGAGGTGGGAAGCTGAATACCTGTTTTGTGAATTATAACAAAAGCCAGTGTGTCTCGTATGTCAAGAGTCGCTGGCAGTGTTCAAAGAGTACAACATCCGCAGACACTTCGAAACAAAGCATCAAGCATGGCGAGCAATATGCTAACATGGACATGGAGCAACAGTTGCCGAAAGCCAAAGACTTGAAACGCAACCTTCAACATCAGCAAAGCATGTTCACTCGCATCAGTAGTGAAAGTGAGGGTGCTACCAAGGCAAGTTTTATTATTGCAGAGGAAATCGCAAAGGCTAGCAAGCCATTTAGCGAGGGAGAGTTTATTAAAGACTGCCTTGAAAAAGTGTGCAATGTTGTGTGCCCCGACAAGAAGCAGGCATTTTCAAACATCAGCCTGTCCCGAAATACTGTGGCTAGTCGTGCTGATGAACTGGCCTCCGATGTAGAGAGCCACTTAAAAACAAAAGCCAAGGACTCTGTTTCATACTCACTAGTGGTAGATGAGAGTACAGACAGGACGGACACAGCCCAGCTGTCCATATTAATCCGAGGGGTTGACACTCAGTTGTTCATCACTGAGGAACTTTTAGACGTGAAACCGATTCACGGGACAATAACAGGAGAGGACATTTTCACCCAAGTGGAGCAGAGTGTGAACAAAATGGAACTACCCTGGAATAAACTTGTTGGACTGACAACGGATGGTGCACCGGCGATGTGCGGGGAAGTTCTTGGTTTGGTCGGTTTGACTCGAAAGGCGATGGGGCACACAGGAGAAAACTTGGTAACCTACCACTGCATCATCCACCAGGAAGCCCTCTACGTTAAGGTGTTGGGCATGGAACATGTCATGAATGTTGTGGCTAAAACTGTGAACTTTATTCATGCACGGGGCTTGAATCATCGGCAGTTTTGGGCTCTTTTAGAGGAGGAAAACTCTGTGCGTGAGGATGTGCCCTATCACACGGAGGTGCGCTGGTTGAGTTGGGGGAAAGTGCTGAGGAGGTTTTACGGCACCTGCGCTGAGATCGCTCGTTTCATGGAAAGCAAACAGAAGGCTGTCCCCGAGCTTGAGGATGAAAAGTGGCTGAGCGACTTGGCGTTTATGTGTGACATCACGGAGCACCTCAGTTCACTGAATCTAAAACTCCAGGGAAGAAAGCAGCTGATCACCGAGATGCGGGACTCCGTGAAGGCATTTGAACTGAAACTGCGTCTGTTGGAGGGCCAGATGCGCAAAGGTAACTTGACCCACTTTCCTACCTGTCAATCAATGAGCGCCACAGTCACCATTCCACTCCCGACCCAAGTGTATGCTGACAAACTGAACACACTCAAAGCGGAATTCAGCAGGAGGTTTGCTGATTTTGAATCACAGAAATTCAACCTTGACCTGTTCGCAAATCGTTTTGCAATTGATGTCGACACTGCCCCTGAGCACCTGCAATTGGAACTCATTGAACTGCAATGTAGCAGCGCTCTGAAGTCCCAGTACCAGTCAGTCGGGGCTGCTGAGTTTGCACCTCTCCTCCCCGAATCAATGCCAGAGGTCCGTCTTCATGCTGCACGCATCATGTCCATGTTCGGAAGCACTTACTCGTGCGAACAGATGTTCTCCATAATGAACCTGAACAAGACATCCCACAGATCCCGACTCACTGACCAGCATTTGGTCTCGGTATTGAAACTGGCCACAGCCAAGGACATTAAGCCTAGAATAGACGAGATCATCTCTAAGAAAAGGTGCAGAGTGTCTGGTAAGAGTTGAACTACAATGCATTTCAGATAGGCCTTGATGCACTGACTATTTTGCGTTATCACAGAAAACATAATTTGTTGTGTTGAAAGACACAGTAGTAGGCCTAATGGTTTTGTTTAATTGTGAAACTATTTTGTTAAAAACTGAACCTATTGTAGGCTAGACTGCTAATGTAGTTTGATTAATTGTGCACTTGTCTTCTTCTTCTTTTATTTTTTATTATTATTATTGTCTTTAAATACAACATTGTTTTTGCACTTGCCGCTATATTGACAGCATTTCCATCTTATTTTGCTGATATAAAGAATTACCCACAAATATGACGGGGGAACAAACTGTATTATTATTTTATTTAATCAACCTGCTAGCCTATTTATAAACATAATTGTTATGGTGCTATCATCCATGTGCCCTCTCCTGGCAGGTTCTCGCCAGTCATGTGTTTGGTTTGATTGTGTGAATAAACACGCCAGTTTGGCTGCATTGACGTTACCTCTGAGTCATATATGAATTGAATTGAACTGAATTGCCTTTTATTAATCCTCAGATTGGGGAAATTTGAATGTCACACCGACAGTAAAATGAGAAGAAGCATACAGAGTATTGAAGTTTACTGTACAAAGAGACAATCAAATATACAATAATCCTAAAAAACTGTCTGTGCTATATAAATAGAATATGGGTTGTAACCATAACAAGAATCACTGTAATGAATGTCATGGCCCCAGATTTCATTAACAACCCTCAGAATGGCCCTCAGTAAGTTTGGATTTGACACCCTTCTTACATGTTCCCAGATCCAGGCTTAAGAATAGGGGTGACAGAGCCTTTGCAGTTGCTGCCCCTGATCTCTGGAACAACTTACTATTACACATAAGATCTGCTCAGACCCTAGAGACTTTTAAATCTTGGTTAAAGACCTACCTCTTCTCGCTGGCATTCAATTCAAGTTGAGCTTGACACTGTGATTTTATTGTGCAAATATACTTTTACTCTTGTGTTTTATTGTTTACATTTCAATTTCTTTATTTTACTGTCTTTTTTACATATATTTTCATATTCATATGTGTTACTTATTTTATATTGTATTTTAAGCTTGTGCAGCACTTTGGTTCAACTGTGGTTGTTTTAAATGTGCTATATAAATAAACTTGACTTGACTTGACTTATTTAAAAAAACGTCAGCGAAACATAACTTATTGTGGCTGTGGGAAGATGCTGTTAGAGCTTATGGGTTCACAAAAATTATATTGTTCAGGAACAGACATGTGAGCATCTTTAATAATCCAGACATTACTGATGACTGTCAAGGGGGTTGAATACTGTTGCAAGGCACTGTATAGCAATACTACTAATGCTGCACATTATTGTGATATGAACTATAAATGCAACAATACATTGCGATGTTTTAGGATACTAGAAAAGCTGTGATATACTGCAATATATTAAGATACCATAGACACAATATATTGTGATCTATGGCAATAAATTGTATTGTAACATATGTTACAACACTGCAAAGACTTCCTCTTCAGTATCAATTGTTTTTCTGAAAATTGATACAATAATGTGAAAGATAGTATCACAATAGAGAAGTATAGTGATATTTTCAGACACCGCTAATGAATGGCCAGCAGGCTAATATCTAGGTAATGAGGAACAGACATCTCTTACTACAGAGCCAACAGAGCGGGCATCGTCCTCGTAAGTGAGTGCTGGTGGTGGGGCGGCAGCCATCTTGGTGTCCAGCAAATTCTTCTGGGATATAAGCTTAGACTCGGAGAGATGCAGCAACTGGACAGCTTGACGGAGCTCCTCCAATGACTGCTTCTGGCTAAGGAGGAGCACCAAGCTGATTGGATGACAGGGGGTGAGAGTAATTGGATGACAGGGGGTGAGAGTAAATACTTTACTTGGTCTTAGTGGTACAAATAACAGCTATTAGTTGTACTATTTCAATTATTTTGTGTTACTACTACTACTATTACAACTGTGCCCATCTTTCGGCGCAGGTTGAAAACTCACCTCTTTAAGAATTACTATCCTGGTACTTGTTCTTAGCACTTATTGTATTCACTAATTTCAAAAAACAAAAAAAAAATAAAAATCTCTTTCTTGCACTTTGACTTTAACACTGGTTTTGCTCATAGATGCTTGTTTATATGCACTTATGACCTCTGATGACTAGTAGTTCTCCTGATTTCCTACGTTAAATGCACTTATTGTAAGTCGCTTTGGATAAAAGCGTCGGCTAAATGACTGTAATGTAATGTAATGTAATGTAACTACTACCTTTGCTAGAACTATGTTTTCCACTACTCTTAACCTTACAGCTACTGCAAGAAACACTACTACAACTCCTAATAGCACTAATACTTCTACAAGTAGCATTGCTACAGCTAAAGCTACTACAAGACAACTTGATAGCAGCATTATTTACAGTGTAAATAATGCTGCTATCAAAAATACTGTTACTACTACTGCTGCTATTACTGACAGTGCCATTATTGCTCACACTACCACCACTAGTACTATTTCTACACCTTCTAATTCTACTACTACTACTGTAGTACTCACTCGGATTTTTTCTCTGAGGTTTTGGTAGAGTCTAGAATTTTGGCCTCCAGTTCCTCCACTAGCGCCTCCTTACTCCTAAGGCTCTGCTGTGTCAAGCTGAGCTCCTCCGTCGCCAAAGACAACCTAGAATCACACACACCAGCCATGCTAATGTAAACACTAGTGTTAAAACTAGTATGAGTGCTAATGTAAATGGAATGTTAACAGTAATGTCAGCACTAATGTAAACACTAATAAACTAATGTCAGCACTAATGTAAATGCTAGCAATTAATTTAGCTACTAATGTAAACGCTACTGTAAACACTACTGTAAACCCTAATGTAGAAACTAATGTAAGCTTTAATGTAAAAGCTGATGAGAGTGCTGATGTAAACGCTTATGTAAAAACTAATGTACAGGGTAATGTTATTGTAAGCAGTAATGTAAAAACTAATGTGAGCACTAATGTAGATGCCAATGTAAAAAGTAATGTAAGCGCTAATGTACATGGTAAACCAAACACTTTTATAAACGTTTGTACAATCTAATGTAAAAGCTACTGTTCAAGCTAATGTAAACTATTGTGTAAAAACAAATGTAAGCACTACTATGACACTAATTTAAAAAGTAAAGTAAACTTATGTAAGCCTGTAAGTGTTAGTGCTAAACTAGTCAACACTAGTGTAAGCATTAATGTAAGCACTATTGTAAAAACAAATGTAAATGCAAATGTGAAAAGTAGTGTAAGCGCTACTGTAAACACTAATTGTAAAACTAATGAAAACCTGTTGCAAAAACGAATGTGAACATGAACTAATTAACTAATGTAAACATCAGTGTTATAGCTGATGTAAATGCTAAAGTATGAGAAAATGTAAACACTAATGTAAACATTAACGTTATAGATGATGTAAATGCTAACATATGAGAAAATGTAAACACTAATATAAATGTTAATGTTATAGCTGATGTAAATGCTTAAGAATGAGAAAATGTAAACACTAATGTAAACATTAATGCTATAGCTGGTGTAAATGCTAATGCATGAGAAATGTAAACACTAATGTAAGCATTAATGTGAATGTTAATGCCACAATGGGGAAGAAATAAAATCATGAATGTAAACAATAATGCAAAAATGTGTATAAGTGGCAATGTATATTCTAATGCTTTAGGTAATTTAGGCACTTGTGTAACAACTCAGGTAAAGTAAACGCTACTATCTTAGCAATTGTAAACATAAATGTAAGCATTATTGTGAGTGCTAATGTAAAAACTAATGTAAAGGCTAACACTAATGCTAACTGATGTTAATGTGTATCCCTATAAACCCTATAAACAATGTAATGTAAATGATTATGTAAAATAGAATGTAAGCACTTATGGAAGCATTAACACATGAGCTAGCTAATAAAAAGGCAAATGTAAACGGTAACACTATTTCATTAGTAATGGTTATTGTTTAGTAACTGTTGTATTGTTTAAATCATGTTTACTGTAATGGTAATTCATTAGTATCAATCATTGTTAACTCGCATAGATACATTGGCACAAGAGTATGTTAAGGATATAAAAAGATATGCTAATGCAAATATGTTGACACAAAAAGAGTGTAAACAAAACATACTGATGTAAAGAAGTAAGAAAATGTAAAAAAGTATGCCAATGTGAACACACTTCTGTTTAAACCAAGCTAACATAAACAGAACACATCGGATTAAACATGTGTAAACAACACACTGATGTGCAAATGGTACTAGCAGCGGTCTTAATCTTAACAGAAGGGTACTACCAGCGGTCTTTAGCTTAACAGAAGGGTACTAGCAGCGGTCCTTAGCTTAACAGAAGGGTACTAGCAGCGGTCTTTATCTTAACAGAAGGGTATTGCAGCGGCCTTTATCTTAACAGAAGGGTACTAGCAGCGGTCTTTAGCTTAACAGAAGGGTACTGGCAGTGATCTTTATATTAACAGAAGGGTACTAGTAGTAGTTGTTATCTTAACAGAAGGGTAACACCAGCAGTATTTAGCTTAACACAAGGGTACGAGCAGTGGTCTTTAACTTAACAGAAGGGTACGAGCAGCGGTCTTTATCTTAACAGAAGGGAACTAGCAGTGGTCTTTATCTTGAAGGGTACTAGCAGCGGTCTTTATCATAACAGAAGTGTACTAATATAGCAGCGGTCTTTATCTTTACAGAAGGGTACTAGCAGTGGTCTTTAACTTAACAGAAGGGAACTAGCAGTGGTCTTTATCTTGAAGGGTACGAGCAGCGGTCTTTATCGTAACAGAAGGGTACTAGCAGCGGTCTTTATCTTAACAGAAGGGTACTAGCAATTGTCTTTATCTTAACAGAAGGGTACTAGCAGTGGTCTTTATCTTAACAGAAGGGTACGAGCAGTCGTCTTTATCTTAACAGAAGGGTACTAACAGCGGTCTTTATCTTAACAGAAGGGAACAAGCAGTGGTCTTTATCTTGAAGGGTACTAGCAGCGGTCTTTATCGGAACAGAAGTGTACTAGCATAGCAGCGGTCTTTATCTTTACAGAAGGGTACTAGCAGTGGTCTTTAACTTAACAGAAGGGAACTAGCAGTGGTCTTTATCTTGAAGGGTACTAGCAGCGGTCTTTATCGTAACAGAAGGGTACTAGCAGCGGTCTTTATCTTAACAGAAGGGTACTAGCAATTGTCTTTATCTTAACAGAAGGGTACTAGCAGTGGTCTTTATCTTAACAGAAGGGTACGAGCAGTCGTCTTTATCTTAACAGAAGGGTACTAACAGCGGTCTTTATCTTAACAGAAGGGAACAAGCAGTGGTCTTTATCTTGAAGGGTACTAGCAGCGGTCTTTATCGGAACAGAAGTGTACTAGCATAGCAGCGGTCTTTATTTTAACAGAAGGGGACAAGCAGTGGTCTTTATCTTAACAAAAGGGTACTAGCAGTGGTCTTTATCTTAACAGAAGTGTACTAGAAGCGGTCTTTATCTTAACAGAACGGTACTAGCAATTGTCTTTATCTTAACAGAAGAGTACTAGCAGTGGTCTTTATCTTAACAGAAGGGTACTAGCAGTGGTCTTTATCTTAACAGAAGGGTACTAGCAGTGGTCTTTATCTTAACAGAACGGTACTAGCAATTGTCTTTATCTTAACAGAAGAGTACTAGCAGTGGTCTTTATCTTAACAGAAGGGTACTAGCAGTGGTCTTTATCTTAACAGAAGTGTACTAGAAGCGGTCTTTATCTTAACAGAACGGTACTAGCAATTGTCTTTATCTTAACAGAAGAGTACTAGCAGTGGTCTTTATCTTAACAGAAGGGTACTAGCAGTGGTCTTTATCTTAACAGAAGGGTACTAGCAGCGGTCTTTATCTTAACAAAAGGGTACTAGCAGCGGTACTAGCAGCGGTTTTATCTTAACAGAAGGGTAGTAGCAGTGGTCTTTATCTTAACAGAAGGGTACTAGCAGCTGTCTTTATCTTAACAGATGGGTACTAGCAGTGGTACTAGCAGCGGTCTTTATCTTAATAGAAGGGTACTAGAAGCAGCCTTTATCTTAACACAAGGGTACTAGCAGTGGTCTTTATCTTAACAGTAGGGTACTAGCAGTGGTCTTTATCTTAACAGTAGGGCACTAGCAGTGGTCTTTATACTAACAAAAGGGTACTAGCAGCGGTCTTTATCTGAAAAGAAGGGTACTAGCAGCGGTACTAACAGCGGTCTTTATCTTAACAGAAGGGTACTAGCAGCAGTCTTTATCTTAACAGAAGGGTACTAGCAACGGTCTTTATTTTAACAATAGGGTACTAGCAGTGGTCTTTATCTCAACAGAAGGGTACTAGCAGCGGTCTTTATCTTAACAGAGGGGTACTAGCAGCGGTCTTTATCTTTACAGAAGGGTACTAGCAGTGGTCTTTAACTTAACAGAAGGGAACTAGCAGTGGTCTTTATCTTGAAGGGTACTAGCAGCGGTCTTTATCGTAACAGAAGGGTACTAGCAGCGGTCTTTATCTTAACAGAAGGGTACTAGCAATTGTCTTTATCTTAACAGAAGGGTACTAGCAGTGGTCTTTATCTTAACAGAAGGGTACGAGCAGTCGTCTTTATCTTAACAGAAGGGTACTAACAGCGGTCTTTATCTTAACAGAAGGGAACAAGCAGTGGTCTTTATCTTGAAGGGTACTAGCAGCGGTCTTTATCGGAACAGAAGTGTACTAGCATAGCAGCGGTCTTTATTTTAACAGAAGGGGACAAGCAGTGGTCTTTATCTTAACAAAAGGGTACTAGCAGTGGTCTTTATCTTAACAGAAGTGTACTAGAAGCGGTCTTTATCTTAACAGAACGGTACTAGCAATTGTCTTTATCTTAACAGAAGAGTACTAGCAGTGGTCTTTATCTTAACAGAAGGGTACTAGCAGTGGTCTTTATCTTAACAGAAGGGTACTAGCAGCGGTCTTTATCTTAACAGAACGGTACTAGCAATTGTCTTTATCTTAACAGAAGAGTACTAGCAGTGGTCTTTATCTTAACAGAAGGGTACTAGCAGTGGTCTTTATCTTAACAGAAGTGTACTAGAAGCGGTCTTTATCTTAACAGAACGGTACTAGCAATTGTCTTTATCTTAACAGAAGAGTACTAGCAGTGGTCTTTATCTTAACAGAAGGGTACTAGCAGTGGTCTTTATCTTAACAGAAGGGTACTAGCAGCGGTCTTTATCTTAACAAAAGGGTACTAGCAGCGGTACTAGCAGCGGTTTTATCTTAACAGAAGGGTAGTAGCAGTGGTCTTTATCTTAACAGAAGGGTACTAGCAGCTGTCTTTATCTTAACAGATGGGTACTAGCAGTGGTACTAGCAGCGGTCTTTATCTTAATAGAAGGGTACTAGAAGCAGCCTTTATCTTAACACAAGGGTACTAGCAGTGGTCTTTATCTTAACAGTAGGGTACTAGCAGTGGTCTTTATCTTAACAGTAGGGCACTAGCAGTGGTCTTTATACTAACAAAAGGGTACTAGCAGCGGTCTTTATCTGAAAAGAAGGGTACTAGCAGCGGTACTAACAGCGGTCTTTATCTTAACAGAAGGGTACTAGCAGCAGTCTTTATCTTAACAGAAGGGTACTAGCAACGGTCTTTATTTTAACAATAGGGTACTAGCAGTGGTCTTTATCTCAACAGAAGGGTACTAGCAGCGGTCTTTATCTTAACAGAGGGGTACTAGTAGCGGTCTTATCTTAACAGAAGGGTACTAGCAGTGGTCTTTATCTTAAGAGAAGGGTACTAGCCGCGGTCTTTATCTTAACAGTAGGGTACTAGCAGCAGTACTAGCAGCGGTCTTTATCTTAATAAGGGTACTGGCAGAGGTCTTTTTCTTAACAGAAGGGTACTACCAGCGGTCTTTATTTTAACACAAGGGTACTAGCAGTGGTATTTATCTTAACAGAAGAATACTAGCAGTGGTCTTTATCTTAACAGACGAGTACTAGCATAGCAACGGTCTTTATCTTAACAGAAGGGAACTAGCAGCAGTACTCGCAACATTCTTTATCTTAACAGAAGGGTACTGGCAGCGGTCTTCATCTTAACAGAAGGGTACTGGCAGCGGTCTTCATCTTAAAAGAAGGGTACTAGCAGTGGTCTTTACCGTAGCAGAAGGTTACTAGCAGTGGCCTTTATCTTAACAGAAGGGTACTAGCAGTGGTCTTTATCTTAACACAAGGGCACTAGTAGCAGCCTTTATCTTAACAGAAGGGTACTAGCAGTGGTCTTTATCTTAACAGAAGCGTACTAGCAGCGGTCTTTATCTTAACAGAAGGGTACTAGCAGCGGTCTTTATCTTAACAGAAGGGTACTAGCAGCTGTCTTTATCTTAACAGAAGGGTACTAGCAGCGGTCTTTATCTTCACAGTAGGGTACTATCAACAGTCTTTATCTTCACAGAAGGGTACTAGCAGCGGTCTTTATCTTAACACAAGGGTACTAGCAGTGGTCTTTATCTTAACAGAAGGGTACTAGCAGCGGTCTTTATCTTAACAGAAGGGAACTAGCAGTGGTCTTTATCTTAACAGAAGTGTACTAGAAGCGGTCTTTATCTTAACAGAACGGTACTAGCAACTGTCTTTATCTTAACAGAAGGGTACTAGCAATGGTCTTTATCTTAACAGAAGGGTACTAGCAGCGGTCTTTATCTTAACAGAAGGGTACTAGCAGCGGTCTTTATCTTAACAAAAGGGTACTAGCAGCGGTACTAGCAGCGGTTTTTATCTTAACAGAAGGGTAGTAGCAGTGGTCTTTGTCTTAACAGAAGGGTACTAGCAGCGGTCTTTATCTTAACAGAAGGGTACTAGCAGCGGTCTTTATCTTCACAGTAGGGTACTATCAACAGTCTTTATCTTAACAGAAGGGTACTAGCAGCGGTCTTTATCTTAACACAAGGGTACTAGCAGTGGTCTTTATCTTAACAGAAGGGTACTAGCAGCGGTCTTTATCTTAACAGAAGGGAACTAGCAGTGGTCTTTATCTTGAAGGGTACTAGCAGCAGTCTTTATCTTAACAGAAGGGTACTAGCAGTGGTCTTTATCTTAACAGAAGTGTACTAGAAGCGGTCTTTATCTTAACAGAACGGTACTAGCAACTGTCTTTATCTTAACAGAAGGGTACTAGCAGTGGTCTTTATCTTAACAGAAGGGTACTAGCAGCGGTCTTTATCTTAACAGAAGGGTACTAGCAGCGGTCTTTATCTTAACAAAAGGGTACTAGCAGCGGTACTAGCAGCGGTTTTTATCTTAACAGAAGGGTAGTAGCAGTGGTCTTTGTCTTAACAGAAGGGTACTAGCAGCTGTATTTATCTTAACAGATGGGTACTAGCAGTGGTACTAGCAGAGGTCTTTATCTTAACAGTAGGGTACTAGCAGTGGTCTTTATCTTAACAGTAGGGTACTAGCAGTGGTCTTTATACTAACAGAAGGGTACTAGCAGCGGTCTTTATCTGAAAAGAAGGGTACTAGCAGCGGTACTAACAGCGGTCTTTATCTTAACAGAAGGGTACTAGCAGTGGTCTTTATCTTAACAGAAGGGTACTAGCAGAGGTCTTTATCTTAACACAAGGGTACTAGCAGTGGTCTTTATCTTAACAGAAGGGTACTAGCAGCGGTCTTTATCTTAACAGAAGGGTACTAGCAGTGGTCTTTATCTTAACAGAAGGGTACTAGCAGCGGTCTTATCTTAACATAAGGGCACTAGTAGTGGTCTTTATCTTAACAGAAGGGTACTGGCAGTGATCTTTATCTTAACAGAAGGGTACTAGCAGCTGTACTAGCAGCGGTCTTTATCTTAACACAAGGGTACTAGCAGTGGTCTTTATCTTAACACAAGGGTACTAGCAGCAGTACTAGCAACGGTCTTTATCTTAACAGAAGGGTACTGGCAGCGGTCTTTATCTTAACAGAAGGGTGCTAGCAGTGGTCTTTATCTTAACAGAAGGGTACTAGTAGCGGTCTTATCTTAACAGAAGGGTACTAGCAGTGGTCTTTATCTTAACAGAAGGGTACTAGCCGCGGTCTTTATCTTAACAGTAGGGTACTAGCAGCAGTACTAGCAGCGGTCTTTATCTTAATAAGGGTACTGGCAGAGGTCTTTTTCTTAACAGAAGCGTACTAGCAGTGGTCTATATCTTAACAGAAGGGTACTAGCAGCGGCATTTATCTTAACGGGATAGTACAAAATGAAGAAAAGAAAGTATAAAAGGACAGTCAAAAAAAGAATATTTATAAAAAGAATAGTGGCCCAGTACAGTGTCACTTTTACAAATGATGTGTTTTGGATGGCGGTGCTGGCTAGCGCTTGTTTGCTCACATGGCCTGCAAGCTGTCAGCAGTCAGGTTGTTCCAGAGGATCTCATTGGCTGGCAGGTTCTCTGTGTCCTCCAATAGTGTGGAATCAAACTCCACAGTGGGCTCCTCTGGTGTTTCTGGGGTCCTGGGCATGGCAGGACAGAAGATAGCCAACTCTTATTACTACAGGCAAATACAGTCAATAAAGTATATTATCATTATGCTTGTAAGTAATATCGTATATTTTACTAATAATATTTATTGTTCACAATGCAATAATCTATACTGTGTAAAGTTTTGGGCACTAGCCAACATGGCTAGTGAAAAATAATTACAATCCCAGAAAAAAAAATCTACTAGCCCACAGTATACACAGTTTTCCAAGTTTGAACAGGGTAAATCTGATGTTAAAACTGTCTGCATATAAAACATGATGAAAATTCCTTAAAAATAGTTACTTGCAGCATGTCATATTCTATTATTTTCCACAAATGAACCAGTGCTCCATTACTTTACAAACAGTAACAATCATTTTATGCTTTTGATGAAGACGCCTTCAAGGTTGAGTTGAAGGTTGAGTTGAAGGTTGAAGACTCCCTCCTCAACTTGAAGACGCCTTCAAGTTGAGGAGGGAGTGGAGGCGGATTTGTTCATATCTGTTGACCTAACTATCATGGGAATATAGAGATGGGTGAAGGAAAACCTGTAGAAACCCATGTAATCTAGATCTTGCAGTATTCCGCCATACCTGTAGACTTCGATGAAGTGCTGGTACTCGGCGAGTGGGTCGATCTGCTGGATGGCGGCATGAATCTCTTTGTGCACCTTTACAATGTCATCGGTCAGCAGGCTGGTGATCTCGCTGTACTCCTCCAGGATGCTTTTCCTGCGTCAGTTGAGACAGAGAGAAGTTAGCTTCATAACCACACCTGGATAATTACAGTTAATGTTCGCACTCAAGGCCTGCA
Organism: Lampris incognitus; assembly: GCF_029633865.1. NCBI lineage: Eukaryota > Metazoa > Chordata > Actinopteri > Lampriformes > Lampridae > Lampris > Lampris incognitus. The sequence goes on from NC_079222.1 coordinate 686,330, forward strand.
CCCAGAACGCCTGCGGTTAGCGAATGTGTTCGGTTCTCACTCAGTCGAGTTTAGCCATGATTGTTTAGCCATTGCAATGACCAGGCTTGACAATTAACCACGTAACTAGTTATTACATCATCAAACTAAATATTCTGCTGTTACTACTTACACAATTATCAAGCTAAACAGTTAGCCGTAGTAATTACACACTTCTCAAGTTAAACAGTTAGCCGTATTAGTTAAACAACTATCAAGCTAAAGAAGTTGCCTTATGTCTCAATCAATCAATCAATTTTATTGAACGTGATAAAGAAAACATGTAAGCAATAAAAACAAACAAACAACGTCACTGGCAACATATAAGCGACAAATAAGGAACTTAAATAATACAGATCATGTTCAAAAGGGGTAAGAAGAAGTTGGGAACTTTTCTAGTCCAACCCCCTTATACTATTCGTCCATTGACAACAGAAAAGCCATCAGCATCCGTGGTATCGATCTCACTCGACTCAAACAAATCAACCCATTTGGACAAAAAACTGGTCTCTGGTCTATCTCATAACCATTCGATACTTTGTTTCTGAAGTCTTTTTAGTTCAGATAAAGTACCATGTCTGCAGCTTATCTACTGCTACTACTACTACTACTACTACTACTACTTTCGGTGCTCCTGTTAGGGGTCGCCACAGCAGAACATCCATTTCCATCTCTTCCTGTCCTCTGCGTCTTCCTCTGTCACACCAGCCACCTGCATGTCCTCTCTCACGACATCCATAAACCTCCTCTTTGGCTTTCCTCTTCTCCTCTTCCCTGGCAGCTCCAAATTTAGCATCCTTCTCCCAATATACCCAGCATCTCTCCTCCACACATGTCCAAACCATCTCAATCTTGCCTTTCTTGCTTTGTCTCCAAATCGTCCAGCCTGAGCTGTCCCTCTAATATACTCGTTCCTAATCCTGTCCTTCTTCCTCACTACCGATAATAATCTTAGCATCTTCGCCTCTGCCACCTCCAGATCCACCTCCTGTCTTTTCGTCAGGGCCACTGACTCCAAAACATATAACATGGCTGGTCTCACAAAAAAAAAAAAAAAAAACATAGCTTGTCTCACAACCCTCTTGTCAGCCTTCCCTTTAAGTCTTGCTGGTACTCGCCTGTCACAAATCACTCCTGACACTCTTCTCCACCCACTCCACCCTGCCTACACTGCTCTTGTTCACCTCTCTTCCACACTCCCAATTACTTTTAACAGTTGACCCCAAGTATTTAAACTCAGATACGCCTTCGTCACCTCTACTCCTTGCATCCTCGCCATTCCAATGTCCTCCCTCAAATTCATGCATAGGTATTCCGTCTTGCTCCTATTGACTTTCATTCCTCTTCTCTCCAGTGCATACCTCCACCTCTCCAGGCTATCCTCAACCTGCACCCTACTCTCACTACAGACCACAATGTCATCCGCAAATATCATAGTCCATGGAGACTCCTGCCTGATCTCGTCCGTCAACCTATCCATCACCATTGCAAACAAGAAAGGGCTCAGAGCCGATCCTTGATGTAATCCCACCTCCACCTTGAACCATTCTGTCATTCCAACCGCACACCTCACCATTGTCACACTTCCCTCATACATATCCTGCACCACTCCTACATACTTCTCTGAAACTCCCGACTTCCTCATACAATATCACACCTCCTCTCTCGGCACCCTGTCGCATGCTTTCTCTAAATCTACAAAGACACAATGTAACTCCTTCTGACCTTCTGTATACTTCTCCATCAACACTCTCAAAGCAAACACCACATCTGTGGTGCTCTTTCGTGGCATGAAACCATACTGTTGCTCGCTGATCGTCACCTCTCCTCTTAACCTAGCTTCTATTACTCTTTCCCATATCTTCATGCTGTGGCTGATCAACTTTATACCTCTGTAGTTGCTACAGTTCTGCACATCACCCTTAATCTTGAAAATCAGTACCAGTATGCGTCTTCTCCACTCCTCAGGTATCCTCTCACTTTCCAAGATTGTGTTAAAAAATCTAGTTAAAAACCCCACTGCCATCTCTCCTAAACATGCTTCCACATGTATGTCATCAAGACCAACTGCCTTTCCAATCTTCATCCTCTTCATAGCTGCCCTCACTTCCTCCTTGCTTATCCACTGCACTTCCAGGTTCACTATCCTCCCATCATCCAACCTTATCTTTTTCTAATTTTCTTCATTCATCAGCCCTCAAAGTACTCCTTCCACCTTCTCAGCACACTCTCCTCACTTGTCAGCACATTTCCATCTCTATCCTTGATCACCCTAACCTGCTGCACATCCTTCCCAGCTCAGTCCCTCTGTTTAGCCAATCGGTACAAGCCCTTTTCTCCTTCCTTAGTGTCTAACCTCTCATACAATGCACCATACGCCTTTTCCTTAGCCCTTCGAACCCCTCTCTCTATACCACTTCTTCTTTGCCAATCTCTTCCTCTGTATACTTTGCTGTACTCCTCATTCCACCACCAAGTCTCCTTGTCTTCCTTCCTCTGTCCTGATGACACACCAAGTACCCAGCTGTCTCCCTCACTATTTCTGCAGTGGTTGCCCAGCCATTCACCAGCTCGTCACTATCACCCAGTGCCTGTCTTAACTCCTCCCTGAACACCGAACAACAGTCTTCCTTCTTCAACTTCTGCCATGTGATCTTTGGCTCTGCCTCACTCTCTTCCTATTCATGGTCTCCAAAGTCATCCTAGTCCACCATCCGATGCTGCCTAGCTATGTTCTCTCGTCACCACCTTGTAGTCTCCAATCCCTTTTAGATTGCGCCTTCTACATAAGATATAGTCCACCTGTGTGCACTTTCCTCCACTCTTGTACATCACTCTGTGTTCCTCCCTCTTCTTGAAATATGTATTCACCACAGCCATTTCCATCCTTTTCGCAAAATCCACCACCATCTGTCCTTCCACATTTCTCTCCTTGACACCATACCTACACATCACCTCCTCATCACCTCTGTTCCCTTCACCAACATGTCCACTGGAGTCCACTGCAATCACCCCTCTCTCCTCCTTGGGTACCCTCTTCACCACCTCACGTGTGTCTGACATTCTTATGTAAGAAGTGGGGTTGTTGTGAAGCGTCTAGTGTGTTTGTATAGTGTTTTGTGCCTGTCACGTCTCACTCTCAACCTCCACCGCTGGCTATGAGAAATGCAAACAGGAGAGCCGAGCACTTAGGTCTCTCCTTGCCAGTACATAGCCTCTCCAACAGCAAGCCCTATGTAGTGCCTCCTCGTAGCGACACACGGTAACTGGGTACACCTTGGATCCTGGCTGAACTACAAGGGACTCAGAGGAGGTCTGGCCTCTAGACGTGCGGTACACAGGCCCACTGATGTGTGGATATTACCTGATGCCCACGAACCACCCTCAGCTATGGGTTAAATAGTGCCACTGCCTAGTGGATACCTCGGGAGAGGAATAGGCTATGGGAGTAAACCCCTACACAACATCAACATCTACAGTGCTGTTGTTTTTTGTTTTTCCTGCCCTTTTGTATGTGTTTAAGTGGGAGAGTACTGCTGGCGTTGTGTGTGGCCACCACTTCTCCCTCTCGTAGTCCCCCTTCCCATCCACCCCTGTATGTCTGTGTTATGTTTATCTGTTGTCTTGTTTCACCCCGTTCATTGTAAAGCGACTTTGGGTGTTAGAAAAGCGCTATTTAAGATTGATTTTTTATTATTATTATTATTATTATTATTCAAATTCAAAACTTTATTGCAGACTCAAGGTCCATAACAGACAAAGACAAATAGGTAAAAGACAAACCTCAGACAATACACAGAGTAAACACAATAAATAACATAAATGGAACAAATTAGTGTCTTATAAGAAGGCAGCTATACAAGTGGTCCCACTGCCAGGATTGGTAGTGTGTGGCACTGAATCTTATATTAGTTAAACTCTTGACGATTACATTATCAGAGTCACTGAGCCACAAACATTTCACTTGCACTACACCATCTACGTCTTTTTAATAGTATTCTCATAGCATCATTAGTTTGACACAGGGGAGCAGTATAGAGTGTTGTACAATATGCTCTGAACAGAGACATCTTCACTCTAACCGAACACATACCAAACTTGCTTGACAGAGTGTTTGCTTGTGCATAAATCTTGCGGCACTGCCTATAAATATCGTCATCATCTGTCATTTGTTCAGTGATATTATGTCCAAGATATTTCACCTTATTACATACAACAAGATTATTATCAGACAATTTAAAATCAGGAAATTTTAGAGGATTTACCTCTTTGGTTCTGCAGATCATGACAACACTCTTACTAGCACTGTATCTGATATCATGCTCCACACCATACACAGAACATATATCAAGGAGCTGCTGGAGACCGGCGCTACAGGGACTAAGAATGACAAGGTCATCTGCATACATAATATGGTTCACCAAGGTATTACCCATCATGCACCCAGTGTTACAGACTTTCAGCTGCTTGGACAAACCATCAATATATAAATTGTAGAGAACTGGAGACAGAATTCCCCCTTGTCTGACACCACTGCTAACCCCAAATGGGGCTGAAACACTATTACCCCATTTCACTTGCATAGTCTGGTAGGCATACCAATAAGCCAGAATTCTCACAATGTATTTAGGCACCCCTCTTTGACTCAATTTAACATACAACTTTCTATGATTAACATGATCAAAAGCTTGAGAAGCATCAATAAAACACATAAGAACCGATGAGTTTTGGCCTCTGTATTTATTTACAATTTCCTTTAAGGCATGTATACATAAGTCAGTGCCATGTTTAGCTTTAAAACCAAACTGGTTATCTGTGGAGTTGGTCAATTCATGCACTCTATCCAGCAGGATTCTTTCTAGGACTTTTGACAGTATGCTGGCTAGAGCTATAGGCCTGTAGTTCTCTAGGCTGCATACTTTACCAGCTTTGTCCTTAATGAATGGCACTAACAGTACAGACAACATTGAGTCTGGTAACAAGCCATGGGTCATAAAGCCACTAAAACAGATAGCAAGGACAGGCGCTAACCTCGGACTGGCATATTTAAGGTGTTCAGCAGTAATATGATCTAAGCCACTTGCCTTGTTAACAGACAGCTTGTTTATAGCTTGGTACACCTCGTGTGACATGATCACCATTGAATCATCGCCCTCAATATTGCCCCCCTTATACAGATCACTGTGGACACAGTTGAATAAGGTACTAAAATGCTGTTGCCATAACTCAGCAGTATTGTGTGTATCAGAGATACCATCAACAGTGCATGGTAGAGATGTTTTATAGTTGTTAGAGCTCTCACTTCTTTCCAAAAATTAGCAGGATCATTTCTTAGCAGCTTCTTAGCCATGGAATCTGCCCTCATGGCTTGCTCATTTTTACAGATGAAACAAATGGTGTACTTGTATCTTGCATTAGCGAGCTTCTTGTGCTCAAGCTCAGGCCCTTGTTTGAGTTTGCCTGCCCTAGCCCATGATTTAAAGGCTTCACGTGCTTCTTCATGATACCCAGCTACATACTTGTTCCAGCCAGGCCTGATGTTATGTGTCTTATTTTTATACTTATAGTAGGGCTTACTACCTTCATACAGACCACTAACAATATCATCATACATGCAGCAGAGATCTCTCCTATGCCTCATATCCTTACAATTAATGTCTCTGCACATAACTGCATCTCTAAGTAGATGTACACTCACTGGCCACTTTATTAGGTACACCTTGCTAGTACCGGGTTGGACCCCCTTTTGCCTTCAGAACTGCCTTAATCCTTCGTGGCATAGATTCAACAAGGTACTGGAAACATTCCTCAGAGAGTTTGGTCCATATTGACATGATAGCATCACGCAGTTGCTGCAGATTTGTCGGCTGCACATCCATGATGCGAATCTCCCGGTCCACCACATCCCAAAGGTGCTCTATTGGATTGAGATCTGGTGACTGTGGAGGCCATTTGAGTACAGTGAACTCATTGTCATGTTCAAGAAACCAGTCTGAGATGATTCGAGCTTTATGACATGGCGAGTTATCCTGCTGGAAGTAGCCATCAGAAGATGGGAACACTGTGGTCATAAAGGGATGGACATGGTCAGCAACAATACTCGGGTAGGCTGTGGGGTTGACACGATGCTCAATTGGTACTAAGGGGCCCAAAGTGTGCCAAGAAAATATCCCCCACACCATTACACCACCACCACCAGCCTGAACGGTTGATACAAGGCAGGATGGATCCATGCTTTCATGTTGTTGACGCCAAATTCTGACCCTACCATCCGAATGTCGCAGCAGAAATCGAGACTTATCAGACCAGGCAACGTTTTTCCAATCTTCTATTGTCCAATTTTGGTGAGCCTGTGCGAATTGTAGCCTCAGTTTCCTGTTCTTAGCTGACAGGAGTGGCACCCGGTGTGGTCTTCTGCTGCTGTAGCCCATCTGCCTCAAGGTTCGACGTGTTGTGCGTTCAGAGATGCTCTTCTGCATACCTCGGTTGTAATGAGTGGTTATTTGAGTTACTTTTGCCTTTCTATCAGCTCGAACCAGTCTGGCCATTCTCCTCTGACCTCTGGCATCAACAAGGCATTTTCGCCCACAGAACTGCCGCTCACTAGATAGTTTCTCTTTTTCGGACCATTCTCTGTAAACCCTAGAGATGGTTGTGCGTGAAAATCCCAGTAGATCAGCAGTTTCTGAAATACTCAGACCAGCCCGTCTGCCACCAACAACCATGCCACGTTCAAAGTCACTTAAATCACCTTTCTTCCCCATTCTGATGCTCGGTTTGAACTGCAGCAGATCGTCTTGACCATGTCTACATGCCTAAATGCATTGAGTTGCTGCCATGTGATTGGCTGATTAGAAGTTTGCGTTAACGAGCAGTTGGACAGGTGTGCCTAATAAAGTGGCCGGTGAGTGTATATTATCCAAGGTTTCATCTGTACGGGCATGATAGGCTAAGATGTCCTCCTTTGTAAGAGTTGACCAGTTCAACCTTTCTGCATTATCACTATCTCCATTACTAGACAGCACAGGTAGATGTTAAACATTTATAGCCAGTGATCAGTCGTTGCTGCCCCATACATAATACCCATACTCCCCAACGAGGCATGTGCATCAGCAGTGCAAATACAGTGGTCCAGCCATGATGTAGTGTGCCAGGCCTCACTTATGTATGTAAAAGTATTTGTAGGCAACGGGACGTTGCTTGACAATAAAAGATTATTATCTTGACAGAACTGAACCTTGTGATTAGCAAATAACGAATTTCTGTCTGAGATATCAGCATTCAAATCCCCAATGACATACACACTGGAAGAAGTTATTATCTTGAATAAAGGAATTGATGAATGCAAGCCTATTTAAATATTCATCCTCATTCTGCCGGCATTCAAAGGGTGTATACACATTTAGGATAAAGAATTCCCTGTCATTCTGAGTAAACTGTGTTGCAATGCACCAATCAACACCAAGCCTAACCACATTTATCAATGAGTCGAGCATCTTATTCCACAGAATAGCCACATCCCCTGGTATCCTGCCTCTGACTATCCCCACGCCAAGGTCAGTTGTAGACTCCCCAGCCCCATGAAAGTTCTTATTGAAGGAGTTTAGTTTTTCTAGCTCTTGCTTTGCTAAAAATGTCTTTTGCATACATAGTATGTCACAGTTCTCCAAAAGTTTTTCAACAACTATGCAGCGAGCTTTATCCCCCGCGCTGTGGCCCAGACGCAGCACACGACAGTTGTATGACAAAAGCCGAATGCTCATTTAGCAAGACTAGTGAGTGACCATATCACCAGCAGGCATACTCATCCCCCCCGGAACAAAAGCAGTGTTTGACCCGATAACTCCACCCCTGCGCGGCTCATAATAGAGCTGGACAAGTGTCCCTTCAGGCCACAGCTCTGGATTGTACATTTCTCCAACCTCATTGCATTTGGCAGATATTTTAAATGAGCTGAATCTACTGTGTACAGAATTGATCTTTTGACAGATAACATCACGGACAAGTTTATCTTTAAGATACCCAGACAGAGTGTCAGCATCTAGGCCTGGTGTGAACTTGATGGAAAAAACACTCACCAGCTTCGTCTTTACTACCTTGATATTATCCAAAGGAGTTGACTCAAATGCAACTGGACTTGGTATATATCCGTGAAGACATTTCGCCTCTCATCCAAGAGGCTTCCTCAGTTTGTGCCTTTCTGACTAGACCAAGCTAGTCTGACTGGCTGGTGATGAGACTCAGAATTTAACCTCTAGGAGTCGTTGTCAGTGCTATTGATATGCGTGGCTCTTTGTGATCCGATGTTTACCAACACCAGTCGCTAACAGAGCCATAGATATGCGTGGCTCTTGTGTGTACCGATGTAATGGCCGCGCCCGTCCTTATCGGAGCTATTGATATGCGTGGCTCTCCTGGGCTCGGATGTCCAGTCGCGCCCGTCACCATCGGCGCTATTGATTTGCATTTGTTTAGCAGCGACGGTCGTTGGGGGTGTTAGTTTCGACTTCATTGGTACTGTTGTTCTTGGAGGCTAGGCTTCTTGAGTCTCCTGGGTAGAGATGAAAGGACGGCATTGTAAGTGGGAGATAGGTGGTGTCGCAGACCTCCTCCTCTGTTGAGGGATGGTTTTTCCAGTTTCGCATAGATGGCTTCCTTCACCCCTCTTTCAAACCATCTATCTTCTCTGTCCTAAATGTGTACGTTGCTGTCCTCGAAGGAGTGTGTCTTCCCCTTTAGGTGTAGATAAACTGCTGAGTCTTGTCCTGAGAAGTTTGGCCTTCTGTGTTGGGCCATCCATTTGTGTAGTGGTTGTTTGGTTCTCCTATGTATAGGTAAGTGCAATCCTCATTGCATTGTACGGCATACACCAGATTGCTTTTCCGGGTGTGTGGTACACAGTCTTTGGGATGAATCAGTTTTTGTCAGAGTGTGTTGCTGGGTTTGAAGTTGGGGTAGATCAAGAAGACATGTTTTTACCTAGGATTTCGCTATCCCCCCCTTGTTTGTGACAACCATAGCTTTGTGCCTGGTCTTACGGATACTGTCTTCTGCAACTGGAGGGCTATGTGCCTGTCCACTATAAAGGATTTATATATTGATAAAGAATTTGCACCTTTTTCTCAGCTCTCATTTGGATCTCCCTCATTCTCACTTTTTTCAATACCTTCAGGTAGGAAATGTTGTGAGACAAAATGTTCCTTATCTCCCTGCTCTGCCATCAGTGTGCTTGTTATAATGTAACTTGCAGCCAGCCACCAGAGGCCAGGCAGCTCATTTCTGTTTGTTTCCTTCTTCTAAACGGATTCAGTTGTTTCCTCAGATCATCTCAGATTGGTGTGGAGTTGTGAGCTTGGCAGGGAGACACCATGACGGCGCCATAGATGCAAGCCTCACTACAGCACTCTCTAGTACTTTCTTTGTAAGATTTGTGTAAGATCATGCAGTTGCCTCCAGATAGCTTTTCACCAATTTTCACAAACCCAGAAATTTTTTTGGAGATCTTAGTTGGGAAAACAGCGGCTCTCTGTGAGACATGGTGGAGACACAGTGGAAGTGCACCGGTGTGCTGGTGAGCCTCTGACAGTGGGGATTTTGATTTGCGCTCCCGGAAATTCACCTGGTTAATCCTCGCTCCATGCCCAACAAAATGGATGAGCTGCGTCTCCTCAATGGAATGAACAAGGACTTAGAATGTTCTGCTGCCCTTTGTTTCATTGAAACCTGGCTTAGCAAATCCACCCCTGACAGCAGATTACATTTGCAGGACTTCTGGCTACGCCAAACGGGTCATGTTACAGTGCTATCAGGGAAGTGAAGGGCAGAGGAATTTGCTTCGACATGAACGAAGGTTGGTGTACAGATGTCACAGTGTTAAGTAAATACTGCAGCCTGAATTTGGAGTCATTGTTTATGAACTGCAGCCATTTTATTCACCGCGGGAGTTTTAAGCCTTCATCCCGCTCAGTATTTACACCCCACCTTAGACCAATGTGAGTGGTGTATTGCAAACCCTGGCCTAATAGATTATTGGCTTTGGACAAAAACATACGGACTCACTTGGGAACTTTTTCTTTGTCGTTGCCTTGTTTTTGCTGAGTGTTATATCCAAGTACTAGAAGATGTTGTAAAACAGAGTCAAATCCCTCGTATGCATCAGCACACATGGCCAATAAAGGTAATTCTGATTTTGAGATGAGAGGGGGTTTGGGAGGAGACAGTATATATTCATGTTCCATACTGCAAGAGCCCAACTAATTAAATGTAAGGTAATTCACAGACTGCATTATTCAAAGACAGCATTACACCATATTTATCCGTCTGTCTCTCCTCTGTGTGATAAGTCTTCAGAGGGCACCCATACTCACCTTTATATAAGCTGTCCCAGCTTAGCCCAATACTGGGAGGACATTTTTCAGTGGTTTTCAAATGTTTATGGGGTGGGGGTGGCACCTGATGAAGAACCGGTTCTTTTTGGCTTCTCTGATGCCACACTAACTTTATTTCATGCTGAACAACAAGCTTCGATGTATGGTATGGTTGTAGCTAACACAGTTATTCTGAAGAACTGGAAATCCACTTCTCCTCCTGTCTATGAACAATGAATAAACAAAATGGTCTCTCTTCACCTGGAAAGAATAAGCTACCTTAGATAAGCATCCATGAAAAGTTTCAGTGGGATCTGGAGTTTCTTCGTGGCCCACTTGGGAAAAAAATGACCTAATTTTAATCACAGGAAGTTGAATCAGTTGATCTGGACACTATGTTTATTGAGAGAAACGTTTCATCATCATCTAAGTGACCTCTTCAGTCTGAACTGACTGCAGATGTCCCACCCTTATAAACAATACAGTGGCACAACGACTGACAACGATCGATTTCATTATCTTCTTCTTTCGGCTACTCCTGTTAGGGGTCGCCACAGCAGATCATCTGTTTCCATCTCTTCCTGTCCAAATCTTACTGTTCATTATGACATCTCTAAAGAGAGACTGTACATTTATAATGTGGAACTGAGAAATGCAAGGCAGTCCTACTTCCCTGACATCATTGCCAAAAACAATAATATCAGTGCATGTGTCTTGTTTGCTACAGTCGAAAGGCTAAAAAAAACCACCTCCTGTGGCAGCAGCCTCTGAATTTCTATCTACGAGGGCTTCCAATGTATTTGCCTCCTTCAGTGAAAAACATCTGACATTTAGACAGGTAGTCAGAACTCCATACTAGGTGCATGTTATGTGTTGTCCCTGTGTCCACCTGGTAGCAATCCAAACAGCATGACACAATATAATCCCATCTACCATACAAACTTGGAGGGCATTATACAACATCTGAACTACTCCTCCTGCTGCCTTAATATTCTGCCAACAGGCTTTTTCCAAATGTTTCTGATTGCATGTCCTCAAATCTCCTACAAATTGTCAACATGTCTCTTCTCTCAGGTTTCTTCCCACAGGCCCAGTCACCAAGCCGCTCACTTCTCCAATGAACAGTTATAGGTCCATACCTAACCTCCCGTTTCTAACTAGAATTATTGAAAAAGCTGTTTTCCACCAACTGAACAACTTCTTCGCACTAAACGACTGTTTTGATGTCTTCCAGTCAGGATTGTGACAACACCACAGCACTAAGACTGCTCTTGTTAAGGGCTTTAATGACATCTGTTTGAACACAGACAGTCTCAGTCCTGGTATTATTGGATCTCAGTGCTGCATCTCACATAGTCCACCACAACATACTACTGGACCGAAAGAATAGCTGGTGGAACTTTCTGGCACAGCTCTAAACTGGTTTGACTCCTACAAAGGACAGGGACTACTTAATAATTGACTCTTGTCAATTACTGCCATATCCCCAGGGGACAATAATCCATACAAGCACTGAGTAAGTGCATTAAACAAATCAATGATTGGATGTCTCAGAATTTTCTCCAATTAAACAAATATAAAACTGAAGTACTTGTCTTTGGACCCAAGGAAGAATGACTAAAAGTCAGCACTCGGCTACAATCAGTACTGTTAAAAACCACGAACCATGTCAGAAATCTTGGTATACTCATAGACTCAGACCTGAATTGAGATCGCCACATTAAGACAATTATAAAGTCCACCTACTATCATCTGAGGAATTAAAGGATTTACGTCTCAGCGGGATTTGAAAAAAACGTGTCCATATATTTATCTTGAGTCGACTCAAATACTGTAACGGTGTCTTTACAGGTTTTTCTAAAAAGTCGACCAAACAGATGCAGCTGATTCAGAATGCTGCTGCTCAAGGTCTTACTAAGACCAAAAGAGTGGACCACATCACTCCAGTCCTGAGGTTGCTACACTGGCTTCGTGTCTGTCAAAGAATTGATTTTAAAACTCTGCTCTTGGTTTATAAAGCACTGAATGGTTTGGGGCCAAAATACATTTCTGATTTACTGCTACACTATGAACCATCCAGACCATAGATGGTCTGGCACAGTTCTGATTTACTGCTACACTATGAACCATCCAGACCACTCAGATGGTCTGGCACAGGTCTGATCTACTGCTACACTATGAACCATCCAGACCTCCAGATGGTCTGGGACAGTTCTGATCTACTGCTACACTATGAACCATCCAGACCACTCAGATGGTCTGGGACAGGTCTGATCTACTGCTACACTATGAACCATCCAGACCTCCAGATGGTCTGGGACAGGTCTGATCTACTGCTACACTATGAATCTTCCAGACTGGGACGGGTCTGATCTACCGCTACAATATGAGCCATCCAGACCTCCAGATGGTCTGGGACAGGTCTGATCTACTGCTACACTATGAACCATTCAGACCTCCAGATGGTCTGGGACAGGTCTGCTTTCTGTCCTCAGAGTCAGAACTAAAAATGGAGAGGCAGCTTTCAGTTTTATGCACCCCATATTTGGTACAAACTCCATGAAACCTGCAGGTCTGCTACAACTCTCACTTCTTTTAAATCTTGGCTGTACTTTCCTGTACCAGTCCAGTGGTGTCTACTAAGGCTTACGTGTGTGGTTTAACTGAATGGTTTTTACTTTCAAGAGGTTCATGAACACATGGAATGTGTTCTCATGTTCGATTGAATTTTTTTTTCAGTGACTTTTCAGCCATACTAGCTTACATCCATGTTAACCACAGGCATGCTGTTGGTTGGACAATGATGACTACAACACCACTGCACTTTCCTCTTTCAATCACCCCCCCCCACACACACACACACACACACACTTTGAGCTAAGCCTTCACAAGATATTAGATTGGTTTAGAATTTTGAAACTCAGTTAACCATCTAATCATTCCCACCCACGTTTAAGCCATATAATATGAGTCTGGCTCTGTGAGACTAGGACACGACCAAGAGATTGTCACCATACCAATTCATAGGCAGAGATTCAACCAGACATCGGTATATAAAACAAACAGATAAAAGTTTGAAGACCTCCTTCCCTGGTTATCACAGCAGGATAAATGCAGCATGTCCCCTTCCAGCAGCTAGTTACACTTTCTCATGAGGAACAACAAGCTATTGAAGTCACAGTCACCACTGGTTGTTGAACCCAGCCATGCTACCAGCACGAGTCGAGAAGAACATGTGTTGTTCGGCCATTAGCCGTGTTTCCATTAATTATCATGCAGATTTTAAGCAGACTTTTGAAATATCGCAAAAAAAGAAAAAAAAATATAATGCGAATTAGGTGTGTTTCCATCAATTGGTTTGGAGCGAAACTGGGCTACGCAAAGCGTAGTTTCATCAGACCTTGCCGGCATAGGCTACATTACGCACGGCTGTAATGAACAGAGTATACAAAGAAGAGGTTGCGAGCCAGAAACCAAAGCAGTCACCATGGCCATCTCCGGGAGACAGTGGAAAGAGGTCTTCAGGCATTTGTTTCAGTTGGGAAAGCTGTACTTGTTCTTTCATGTCAGTATTACTGGCCATGTTTCATGCTGTCTGGACATGAAGAAATGTGCATTATAGAAATATCCAGGGAGACACCAGCAGCAGAGACAACTCATCAGTCATGTGAGTTAAAAGTTTGCTATGTCAGAGCTTATTCGGCAAAGGTGATTCCATCTCCCATGTAGCCTAGTAACTCTTTTGAAAAAGGAAAAAAAAACACCTCAAGCGAGCATAAAAACAGTTATGCGAAATTGAACCCTTTTTTTTCTCCAATTTTTGCCCCTTCCATAAACCTTTTCTAATGCAGTACTTCAAATTGTGCAGAAAAATACATTAGGGAAACACGGCTACTGTCCTCTGGTACTCAGTGTACTACGGGCTGGAGCTTTTTCTCTCATCACACTTTCCACATTTTAGGTAGAAAATGGTTATGAAACAAATGTTAGAACTTTGTATTTGGACTCTTTGATCGGAACAGTTAGAGCTTTCAAATATTATATAGCTCAGTGTTTCCCAACCCAGTCCTCAAGGAACCCCTATCCTGCAGATTTTCTTTGCAACCCTGAATAGGTACCTGTTTGTAGTTATTCAACCAGCAATGAATTACTTCAGATGTTGCACACCTTGCATAATTAAGTGCTGTGAGATGATTGTTTGAGTAAGTACAAGTGGGGCTACCTATGCAGGGTTACAATGAAAATCTGCAGGATAGGGGTTGCTTGAGGACTGGGTTGGGAAACGCTGATATAGTTTACATCACTGCCTTAAGCACTGTCTTGATGCTGCTCAACAACCCAGGTAAGAACATCACACAACACAGGTAAGACCATCACAGGAGGTTGAATCAGTTCATCTGGACACAACGTTTATTCCATCTCCTGTGTGTTAAGTACTGCTATATGCTGCTCAACAACCCAGGTAATAACATCACAGCAAGTTGAATCAGTTCATGTGGACATAATGTTTATAAAGGAATAAACGTGTCCAGATGACCTGATTCAACCTACTGTGTGTTAAGTACTGCTTAGTCGGGGTGTGTTCAAAGTGCCTGACTGGGTTTGGGCTGGTGCACTTAAAAGGTTAAATGTCTTAACCTTTTAGGAATTTTTACCTCTACAAAATTAGTCATTTTTGCTGTTTAGCAATTTTGCCCTCTAAGTAATGTCATTTACACCTTTTAGCTATTTGGCCCCAAAACAGTTGGCCATTTTAGCTTTTTGCCAAATTTGCCCTCTAAGCAGTGAACTGCTTGAACCACTCAGCAAGTTAACCATTTTAGCTCATTAGCCAGTTTAGCTATTCTATCCACCAAACCTACCCATGTCCCCCTTGTTAGCTGATAAGTCAGGACTAGCTAAGAGGCGAGCAGGCTTTGCCACTCACAGGGCGGCAGTCATGTCCTCCTGCATGCGCTGCAGGGAGTCCAGCAGGCGTGGCACGGCATGGCACTGGTGGTGTTCCTGATGGAGCTGCGCACCCCGCACTGCTAACACGTACTGGTTGTGCAAGTTGTGGAGCTTTGCCGTGGCTTTGTCGTAGCGCTCCCTGGCACGCTCCGCCTCTTTACCTAATAGGTGAATAGATCAATAAATGGACAGATGAACTTAGGTGAATGGACTTGTTCAAATGATGATATTTATCATATGCTATATGTTAAATAGATTGCCAGGCTAGTTACCTTTAGCAATAGCTTCCCTATACTTCTCTTTGGCATTTTGCGCTTCTCTCGATACCTGACGGTATGTCACTTTGAGCTTGTCCAGGTCGGTCTTGGTTACCTAGCAACAAACAGTACATAAAAAAATCTGTTCATTATTTAAGATTTTATTTTTAATAATAATAATAATACATTTTATTTGTGGGCGCCTTTCAGAGCACTCAAGGACACCTTACAGAACACAGTAAAAAAACAGCAGCACTGTATCAGACATCATAAAGTCACAACAAAGCAGAGTAGACAATAAAACGTTAACACAACAGATAAGTATACAATCATCATCTGCACAAAACTCAATTAAGCGTGGATCAGCCTGAATATGCCAGTCTGAAAAGGTACGTTTTGAGATGGGATGTAAAGGTTGAAAGAGAGTCAATGTTGTGAATGTCTTGTGGGAGAGCATTCCATAGGCGGGCGGCAGAATGACTGAAGGCTCTAGACCCCATGGTAGTCAAGTGGGCCGATGGTGTAGTGAGTTGAGGAGCAGAAGAGGATGTGAGAGTGCGGGAGGGCGTGTGGATATGAGGGAGTTCAGAAAGACATGAAGGAGCTAGGTTATTAAGGGCCTTAAAGGTGAGGAGCAGGATCTTGAAGTCAATACGGTATTTAACAGGGAGCCAGTAGAGTTGCTGAAGAACAGGAGTGACATGATCTATGGAACAAGTTCTGGTAATGATACGGGCAGCTGAATTCTGGACTAATTGAAGTTTATGAAGACCCTTGAGGGGAAGACCAAAGAGGATAGAATTGCAGTAGTCAATATGGGATGTAACCAGGGTGTGAATGAGTATGGCGGTGCTGCTAGGTGTAAGTGACGGGTGAAGATGATTAATATTGCGTAGGTGGAAGTATGCATGCCGAGTAACACTGTTGATGTGAACTTCAAAACATACTGTGCTGTACAGGATGACACCCAGACTCTTAACCTGAGGTGATGGAGGAACTATAGAATTGCCCAATTGCCCATTTCCAACCACAAGTTAGTGTCTTGCGATTATAACTTAACAGTATCCCAAACAAATTTGTCACACTCCATCTCATTCCGTAATATTACGAATATTGATTTATCTGCTCTTTCTAGTGGAACTGATAACCTCCCAAGCAAAGTCAAAATTATCCACCCCAGATGAACTGGCCTCTCATTACAATGATGGCCTTTATAGTCTTTTAAACAATCTTGCGCTTTTAAAAACCTGGTCCATATCCTTTACCCACTCTGCCCCTTGGTTTACACTTGCACTACGCCACCTTAAAGCTAAAGGCCGTCGCCTAGAACATCTTTACACAAAAACTGGCCTTGTTGTTCATAAAGACATGTATAATGACCACATACTTCATTATAAGGAGGCTCTGTCCACAGCTAAATCGTCTTATTATGCAAATTTAATTAGATCAGGCAAAGGGAACACTAGAGCCCTGTTTTCCTTGGTAAACAATATTTTACGGCCACCAGATACTGTTGCACCTCACCTGTATTCAGTTGCTCATTGTGATGCCTTCATAACCTTTTTTTTAATGCCAAAACTGAAAATGTTCATCACCAATTGACCTCGTCAAACAATACTGCATACAGTTCATTTTATTCACCCTTCTATGTATGTTCGCCTCTCTTCTTCACTATCTAGTTTTAAACTCCCAACTGTTGCAGAAATATCTGGTCTTATTCGCAAATCCAAATCATGTACCTGTC
The DNA here is from genome assembly GCF_029633865.1 of Lampris incognitus. Taxonomy (NCBI): domain Eukaryota; kingdom Metazoa; phylum Chordata; class Actinopteri; order Lampriformes; family Lampridae; genus Lampris; species Lampris incognitus. The sequence continues at coordinate 703,666 of NC_079222.1, forward strand.
AGTTAGACCCCCTTCCTACTCATTCAGTAAAAGCCTGTCTACCTTCCCTATCCTCTTTAACAACTGATATCATACATTCCTCCCTTTCCTCTGGTCTTGTTCCCTCATCTCTCAAAACAGCTGCAATAACTCCAATACTCAAAAAACCTGGTGCAGAGCCCAACAATTTGAATAATTTTCACCCAATCTCAAATTTACCATTTCTTTCTAAAAAACTACAACCGTCGCATCTCAGGTACATGCTCACTTGACTGACAACATCTGTTTTAACAATTCCAGTCTGGTTTTCGCTCCATGCATAGTACGGAGACAGCCTTGCTGAAAATCACTAATGATCTGTTGATGGCAGCTGACTCTGGGTTCTTAACCATACTTGTCCTTCTTGATCTGAGTGCAGCCTTTGATACGATCTCACATAACATCCTACTAGAGAGATAAGCTTCCTTTGGAATAACTGGTACCCCCCTTAACTGGTTTAGATCATATCTCTCTGGTCGCACTTAGTTTGCCCAACTTAAAAAAAAATTGAGATCACAGTGCTTTCCTGTTACTACTGGTATTCCCCATGGCTCTGTATTGGGACCCCTCCTATTTATTATTTACCTACTACCTCTTGGTCACATTTTCAGGAAATCTGGCATTCAATTTCACTGCTACACGGATGACAGCCAGCTTCATGGATCCACCAAGCCTCCACTCTTCCACCCACTTCTCTTTCTGACTGCTTACTAGAAATTAAATCCTGGTTTTCATACCACTTCCTCAAACTTAATAGTGATAACGCTTTTCTTAAATCTTGGTTAGATTAATTTATAAAAGTGTTAAAACTTTATTTCTAACTTTCAATCTGAATACACATAAAAAAATATAAAACAACAACACCTAGCTTAAAGAAAGAAACTACAACTCCTATCTTAGAGAACTAACAACACCTAGCTTAACGAAAGAAAATACAACTCCTATTTTAGAAATAGCAACACCTAGCTTAACGAAAGAAACTACAACTCCTATTTTAGAGAAATAACAACACCTAGCTTAAAGAAAGAAACTACAACTCCTATTTTAAAGAAACAGCAACACCTAGCTTAAAGAAAGAAACTACAATGCATATGTTAGAGAAATAACAACACCTAGCTTAAAGAAAGAAACTACAACTCCTATTTTAAAGAAACAACAACACCTAGCTTAAAGAAAGAAACTACAACTCCAACCTTAGAGAAATAACAACACCTAGATTAAAGAAAGAAACGACAACTCCTATTTTAGAGAAATAACACCTAGCATAAAGAAAGTACAATTCACATCTTAGAGAAATAACAACACCTAGCTTAAAGAAAGAAAGTACAACTCCTATCTTGGAGAAATAACAACACCTAGCTTACAGAAAGTACAACTCCTATTTTATAGAAATAACAACACCTAGCTTAAAGAAAGAAACTAACCCAGCCACTGAGGATGCACAAGCCACTGCATTCTTAGTGCTGGTCCCAAGCCCGGATAAATTGGGAGGGTTGCGTCAGGAAGGGCATCCGGCATAGAATATTTGCTAAATCAAATATGCAGATCATAAATAAGATTTTCATACCGGATCGGTCGAGGCCCGGGTTATCAACGACCGCCACCGGTACTGTTAATCAGCAGGGTGTGCTACTGTTAGCCGAAAAGAGAAGGAGAGGGGGAAGGCATGTCAAGAGGCAGCAAGAGTAGGAGTGTGGAGGTGAGAGTCGGAAGAAACTACAACTCCTCCTATCTCAACGAAACTGCAACTACTACCTGAAACTACAGCCCAGAGATCCAAACAACTACAACTCCTAGCTTAAAAACAGCTAACACTTGGTTCAAAGCGCCTCATTTCCCAGCATGCACCTTGTTGTGATCACTGTGGATCTGCTGATGAAGACTTTGGTAGCTCTTCTTCACTTGTTGTTTGTCACGGATGAGTGTAGCCAGGCGGTGCAGTGGACCAGAGTTGACCTCATCGGCGTGACTCCGCATGACCCGGCTCAGCTCCTCGGTCTGACCAATCAGATGAGCCCATGACTGGTGGGCAAGAAAGAGAGAGAGAGAGAGAGAGAGAGAGAGAGAGAGAGAGAGAGAGAGAGAGAGAGAGAGAGAGAGAGAGAGAGAGAGAGAGAAAGAGAGGGGGAGAGGGAGTGGGAGAGAAAGACACTTTTTATTTGTAGCCTCGTTTTTTAAATCTACCACATAAAACTCACAGACAAATCCCACAAACACCCATGTAGGATAAAAACAAAAGCCAAAGGCAAACTCACTCCTCCCCACACACTCTCACTCTCTAACTACCCGCACCCCACACAAGCACACAAACAAGCCTACCCTAGCCATACACCAAGTACTCCAATCATATACAAATATATAATCCCCCCTTCTTCAACATGTAAACAGCCCCATCAACTACCACATTCTCTGAAAAACCTCAAGATCATTAACAAACACATAATACTCATGCTCAGCCTTAAGGCATGCAAAGACCAACCCCTTAAAAAAAGAGGATTCACAGGCCCACAACCCCTAAATTTTACAAGTTTTGTGAGCCAAGTAATAATAATAATAATGAACATTTTATTTAAAGGTGCCTTTCATGACACTCAAGGTCACCTTACATCAAATACAATAAAACAAAGCAGTAAAAAAACAGTGCAATCAACAATAAAAGACACAATAAGCAACAGAGCATAGATCAGAAGGAGTTAAAAAAAGAAACTGAATTAGATGCTTTTAATGCAGTTAAAGCGAGTATGCTACTTTACAAAGGTGGGTTTTAAGAGCAGTTTTGAATTCTGTAATGGAGTCCAGTAAGCAGATGTGACAGGGAATGGAGTTCCAGAGTGTGGGTGCAGCATAGGAGAAAGCCCTGGCACCCATTGTGCTGTGGTTGATGGCTGGTAGTGCCAATAGACCTGCTGGTGAAGACCGCAGAGAAAGAGATGGAGTGTAAGTCTGAAGGAGGTCTATGAGATATGCAGGGGATAGATTAGAGCTTTGAATGTTAGTAATAAAATTTCAAAATTAATCCGCTGTGACACAGGAAGCCAGTGTAATTGAATCAGCAGGAGAGAGACATGGTCAGTGGACTTTGAACGTGTAATAAACCATACTGCAGAATTGTGGATGAGTTGAAGTCGGTGAATAAGTTTGTTGGGGATGCCTGCCAGGATCACATTGCAGTAGTTAATGTGTGATGTGACCAAAGCATTGACTTCAGACTTCCGTGGAGTGTTGTGTTAAAGCCGGGCATAGTCTGGAGATGTTTCATAGATGGAAAAAGGCAATCCGGGAGACACTGTTAATATGACTAGAAAAGTAATGTACTAGGTACTAGTAAGGTACTATCTAGGATAACGCCAAGGCTCTTAGCCTGAGCAGAGACATGTATGGTGGCTCCAACAATGGGGAGTGAGCAAATATTAGTTTTTGACAGTGTAAATTTAGTGCCAATGAGGAGTAGCTCAATTTTACTACTTTAGTTGGTAATCCAATCTGTATATCATGAGTGGAAGTGGGCTTAGTGGACACATAAAGCTGTGTATCATCAGCATAGCAGGGGAAACTGATACCGTAGTGCCAGAAGATGTTCCCAAGAGGGAGGAGGTAAGTAATAAACAAGAGTGGCCCCAACACTGAACCCTGTGGAACTCCATGAGGAACTATGAAACTTTCTGACGGTAATTCTGAATTTGTACAAAATGTGTCCTGTCTGTAAGGTAGGAATCAAACCACTAATACTCAGTGCCCTAAACGCCAATGCTAGCCAGATGATCCGTGAGGAGCTGATGGGATATCGTATCAAAGGCTGCGGTGAGGTCAAGGAGGATAAGGATAGAGAGTAGACTGGAGTCAGCTGCACGAAGGAGGTTATTAGTGATCTGAACCAGGGCTGTTTCTGTGCTACGTTTGGGGCAAAAGCCACATTGGTATTGTTCAAATAAATTATTGTTATTAAGGTAGATCTGCAGTTGAGATGCAACTACCTTCTCAAGGATTTTGGAGATGAATGGTAAATTGGAAATAGGCCGGTAGTTTTGGTCGGTAGAACCTAAATTAAATTTTCAGAGTTGGTCTGATTATGGCAAACTTCAGTGAAGGGGGAACGGTACCAGTGGATAGAGATGAGCTGATTATGAAGGTTATCAGAGAGATGATAGAGGGCAGGCATGTTTTAACTAGGGTTGTGGGAATTGGATCCAGGTGACATGTGGAGGTGCAAGACTTAGTAACAAGCTCAGAAATTTGATTTTTAGTTGGAAGACTGAAGTCACATAGGACAGTGGATGGGTACAGTTTTATGGTATGTCAGTCTGCATTACATTACAGTCATTTAGCCGACGCTTTTATCCAAAGCAACTTACAATAAGTGCATTTCATGAGCGGATAACCTCTGCATGTTAGTAGAGGTTATCTGCTCATGAATGGTACTAATTTTGGAGTTGAAAAACTTCAAAAAAGCAGAGCATTGTTCATTAGAAAGGTTACTATTCATATTGGTTTCAGGTGGATTTAGTAACCTTTTAACTGTGGAGAAGAGAATTCCGGTAATCCCTTCAACTGTACTGATTATATTTGCAAAATATGATGTTTTAGCTGTTGAAAGAGCATTTTTGTAATGGAGTATATGATCCGAATACATTTGTGAACAGCCGTACCAGGGAGCAGTATGGGCAAATGAGACAACCCATGTTTTAGGGGGGCCTAAATATCAAGTGCAAAAGATAAAATATTATTGTAGTAGTCCATAAGATCAGAAAGTGAGGAGGTGGAAGCAGGAATGGCGTTTGAGGTAATAAAACTGTTGAGATCATCTGGATTAAAATATCTAATGTTTCGGTATGTTATGGTACGATGGAACCTTGATTTACTGAGCAGTAGGTTGGTATTGAATAACACAGCTTTATGGTCAGAGACGGGTAGTTCAGCAGAGGTGATTTGATATGGTGCTATGGGCAACAGCAAACTAAGTAAGGAATATGACCCTTGGTATGGTTTGTAAAGTTGACATATTGCGTTAGATCAAAGCAATCTAACATTGCTTTAAAATCTTTATGAACATATTGTCAGTCTTATCAAAATTAACATTTAAACCCCCCATTAGGATTATATTCGTAGACAATGTACTAAGGATGGTTAAAACTGTCAAGAGTTCAGTGATAAAAATATTTGATGCCTTTGGTGGTCTGTATAGAGCAGCAATAATGATGGGTGTAGGTCCATAGAACTTAGCGGCCAGCAGCTCAAAGAAGGATTAATCAGGTAGAGACAACAGCTGGCGTTAGTTTTAAACTATCATGATAGATCAGTGCAAAGCTGCCCCCTCTTCCGGAAGACCAGGGTTTGCATATGTAAACAAATCCTGGTGGAGTTGCTGAACGTAGCTGTAGAAAGTCATTCTGCAACTAACAGGTTTGTGTGAGATATAAATTGTCCAGTTAGTGCTCTGTGATGAAGTCATTGACCAGAGGAGCTTTGCTTGTTATAGACTGGATATTGTAGAGTGCAAACTTCTGACAAGTCGTGCACATATAAACAGCTGATTTAACTAGCGGAGTAAGCACACTGTGGTCTACATGCTGGTCACGTCATAATATGTCATGTGGATGACAGGCCCAGTGCCTAAGAATGATCTTCTGCTACTGCTACTACTACTACTACTATTTTCAGCTGCTCCCCTTAGGGATCGCCACAGAAGATCTTCTGTTTCCATCTCTTCCTGTCCTCTGCATTTTCCTCTATCAAGCCAGCCACCTGCATGTCCTCCCTCACCACATCCATAAACCTCTTCTTTGGCCTTCCTCTTTTCCTCTTGCCTGGCAGTTCCATATTCATCATCATCCTCCAAAATAGCCAGCATCTCTCCTCCACACATGTCCAAACCATCTCAAATGTGCCTCTCTTGCTTTGTCTCCAACCCGTCCAACCTGAGCTGTCCCTCTAATACACCCATTCCTAATGCTCTCCTTCTTCATCACTCCCAAAGAAAATCTTAGCATCTTCAACTCTTCCACCTCCAGCTCTGCCTCCTGTCTTTTCATCAGTGCCATTGTCTCCAAACCGTACAACATAGATGGTCTCAAAACCATCTTGTAAACCTTCCCTTTGCCTCTTGCTGATACCCGTCTGTTGCAAATCACTCCTGACACTCTTCTCCACCCACTCCACCCTGCCTGCAATCTCTTCTTCGCCTCTCTTCAGCATTCCCTATTACTTTGAACAATTGACCCCAAGTATTTAAACTTTAAACTCATCCACCTTCGTCACCTCTATTCCTTGCATCCTCACCATTCCACTGTCCTCTCTCTCATTCAAGCATGTGTTCCGTCTTGTTCCTACTGACTTTCATTCCTCTTTTCTCCAGTGCATACCTCCACCTCTACAGGCTCTCCTCAACTTGCTCCATACTCTCACAACAGATCACAATGTCATCCGTGAACATCATAGCCCACGGAGTCTCCTGCCTGATCTCGTCCGTCAACTTGTCCATCACCATTGCAAACAAGAAAGGGCTGAGAGCCAATCCTTGATGTAATCCCATCTCCACCTTGAACCCATCTGTCATACCTATCGCACACCTCACCATTGTCACACTGCCCTCATAAATATCCTGCCCCACTCTTACATACTTCTCTGCCACTTCCGACTTCCTTATACAATACCACACCTCCTTGCTCAGCACCCTGTCATATGCTTTCTCTAAATCAAAAAAGACACAATGTTACTCAACATTCTCAAAGCAAACATCACATCTGTAGTGCTCTTTCATGGCATGAAATACTGCTGCTCGCTAATCATCACCTCTCCTCTTAACCTAGCTTCCATTACTCTTTCCCATATCTTTATGCTGTCACTGATCAACGTTATACCTCTGTAGTTGCTACATCTCTGCACATCGCCCATATTCTTGAAAATTGGTACCAGCACGCGTCCTCTCCTCTCCTCATGCATCCTCTCACTTTCCAAGATTGTGTTAAACAATCTCTGCCACCTCTCCTAAACACCTCCATGCCTCCACAGATATGTCATCTGGATCAGCCGCCTTTCCACTCTTCATCCTCTTAATACTAGCTTCATAGCTGCCTTCACTTACTCTTTGCTAATCCACTGCCCTTCCTGATTCACTATCCCCACATCATCCAACCCCCTCTCTCTCATTTTCTTCATTCTGCAGCGCCTCAAAGTACTCCTTCCACCTTCTCAACACACTCTCCTCATCCGTCAGCACATTGCCATCCTTTATCCTTTGTAACCCTGACCTACTGCACATCCTTCCCAGCTCAGTCCCTCTGTCTAGTCAAAGAAGGTTGAATCTGTTCATCTGGTTACAAAGTTTATTGACAGATATGGTTAATTACTCAACTAAGTGAAATATTCAGTCTAAACTAACTGCAGGTATCCCCACCCCTTGTCAACAATACAGTACGATACAGTTACATAACGACCGAAACCAACGACTAGTTTCACATGCAAATATGTGTGTGACCATTAACTAGCGTTTCAATGGCCATGTGTATTAGTCACATATGTCACATATGAAACTGGTTGTTGGTTTCAGTCGTTATGCAATTGCCCGTCATTATCGGAGCTATTGATATGCGTGGCCAATCGATAAAAGCCCTGTTCTCCTTCCTTAGTGTCTACCCTCATACCATACACCTTTTCCTTTGCCTTCAACACCTCTCTCTTCGCTTTACGGAACATCTCCTTATACTCCTGTCTACTTTCTTCATCTCCTTGACTATCCCACTTTTTATTTACCACCCTCTTCCTCTGTATACTTTCCTGTACTTCCGCATTCCACCAAGTCTCCTTGTCTTCCTTCTTCTGTCCAGATGACACACCAAGTACCTACCTAGCTGTATTCCTCACTATTTCTGCAGTAGTTTCCTATCCATCTGGCAACTCTTCACTACCACCCAGTGCCTGTTTTAACTCCTCCCTGAACTCCACACAACAGTCTTCCTTCTTCAACTTCCATCATTTGATCCTTGGTTCTGCCTTCACTCTCTTCCTCTTCTTGGTCTCCAAAGTCATCCTACAGACCACCATGCAATGCAGCCTAGCCACCTGAGCCCTACTCTCAATTTTTAGAAGATTTCATGGAATTTATGTCAGACCTTGTTACTCATGCTGACAATGTCTTAATCCATGATGATTATAATATCCATCAAGGCATCTGATCCTAAGTAAGGCTTTTTCAGCAGTACTTGACACCTTTGCTTTTATTCAGTATGTGTCTATAAAACCACGCATTTCAGTGGCAAAATACTTGATCTGATTCTAGCATGTGGTGCAGCTGTTGCAGATCTGACTGTCTCCACTCTTACATCTGCTGTCAAACCACTTTCTTATCAAATTTTAGGTAGCATTATCTTCTCATCATAGCTTATGCACTGACGTGTTCAGCACTTGTCATAATGGCCCATCAACCTTGACAGCACTTGGTGATACATGGCCAGAAGCCCTGGCTCCTTTCACTGTATTGACTGACTGTCGACAGATTTACTAGTGATCTATCTGCAACTCTCTAACCAAGCCACTTAGGTTGCACAAGCCAGTGCACAAGCTGGCTAAATGGGAAGGGCTACATCAGGAAAGGCATCTGGCATAAAACTTTTGCCAAATAAAATATCCATTATCCAAACTGCTTATCCTGCTCTCAGGGTCATGGGGATGCTGGAGCCTATCCCAGCAGTCATTGGGCAGCAGGCAGGGAGACACCCTGGACAGGCCGCCAGTCCATCACAGGGCCGAATATGCTTGATATCAGATGATTAAATCAAATCAAATATGTGGATCATGAATCAGATTTCCATACCAGATCGGTCGTGGCCTGGGTTACCAATGACAGCCACCGTACTGGCCAGCAGGGTGCCAGTGAAAACTATGCTACTGTTGGGCGAAAGAAACGGAGAGAGGGAAGGCATGTCCAGAGGCAGCGGGAGAGGAGGAAGGGTAGGATTGCGGAGGTGAAAGTCAGAACTTTGAATACTGGCACTATGACTGGTAAAGAGACAGAGCTGACTGATATGATGGAGAGAAGGAAGCTAGGTATATAGTGTGTGCAAGCGACGAGGTGGAAGGGGAGTAAGGCCATGAGCATTGGAGGTGGGTTTAAACTCTTCTACCATGGTGCGAATGGGAGGAGAAATAGGGTAGGGGTAATTCTGAAGGAAGAGTATGTCAAGAGTGTGTTGGAGGTGAAGAGAGTGTCGAACAGAGTGACGAGTATAAAGCTGGAAATCAAAGGTGTGATGATGAATGTTATCAGCGCATATGCCCCACAAGTTGGGTGTGAGATGGAAGAGAAAAAAAGACTTCTGGAGTGAGTTCGATGAAGTGGTGGAGAGTGTACCCAAGGAAGGGAGAGTGGTGATTGAAGCGAACTTCAATGGGCATGTTGGTGAAGGGAATAGAGGTGATGAAGAGGTGATGGGTAGGTATGGTGTCAAGGAGTAATACGGCAGGACAGATGGTGGTGGATTTTGTGAAAATGATGGAAACGGCTGTGGTGAATACATATTTCAAGAAGAGGGAGGAACACAGGGTGATATATAAGAGCGGAGGAAAGTGCACACATGTGGACTATCTCTTATGTAGAAGGCATGATCTGAAAGGGATTGGAGACTGCAAGGTGGTGACAGGAGAATGTACCTAGGCAGCATCAGATGGTGGTCTGTAGAATGACTTTGGAGACCAAGAAGAGGAAGCGAGTGAAGGCAGAACCAAAGATCAAATGGTGGAATTTGAGGAAGGAAGACTGTTAAGTGGAGTTCAGGAAGGAGTTAAGACAGGCACTGGGTGGTAGTGAAGAGTTGCCGGATGGCTGGGCAAGCACTGCAGAAATAGTGAGGGAGACAGCTAGGAAGGTACTTGGTGTGCCATCAGGACAGAGGAAGGAAGACAAGGAGACTTGGTGGTGGAATGAGGAAGTACAGCAAAGTATACAAAGAAAGAGGCTGGCAAAGAAGTGGGATAGTCAGAGAGATGAAGAAAGTAGACAGGAGTACAAGGAGATATGGCATTAAGCAAAGAGCGAGGTGTCGAAGCCAAAGGAAAGGGTGCATGGAGAGTTGAATGAGAGATTAGACACTAAGAAAGAAGAAAAGGACTTTTACCGATTGGCTAGACAGAGGTACTAAGCTGGGAAGGATGTGCAGCAGGTTAGGGTGATGAAGGATAGAGATGGAAATGTGCTGATAAGAGAGGAGAGTGTGTTGAGAAGGTGGAAGGAGTACTTTGAGGGACTGATGAATGAAGAAAATGAGAGAAATTGAAGGTTGGATGATATGGGGATTGTGAACCAGGAAGTGTAGTGGATTAGCAAGGAGGAAGTGAGGTCAGCTATGAAGAGGGTGAAGAGTGAAAAGGTACAGATGAAATACCTGTGCAGGCATGGAGATGTTTAAAAGATGGTAGTGGAGTTTTTAACTAGATTGATTAACACAATCTTGGAAAGTGAGAAGATGGCTGAGGAGTGAAGAAGTAATGGTAAATGGACTGCATTTTATATAGTGCTTATCTAGTCTACCGACAACTCAAAGCACTTCACAGTGTATGCCTCACATTTACCCATTCACACACACATTCATACAGTGATGGTGGAGGCTGCCATGCAAGGTGCCAACCTGCTCATTAGCAGCAGCAGTTAAGGGTTCAGTGTCTTGCTCAAGGACATTTCGACACTTTCTCTGCAGGAGCCGGGAATCGAACTAGCAACATTCGAATTACTAGACAATGTGCTCTACCTTCTGAGCCATGCCGCCGAAAAAGCCTACTGGTACCGATTTTCAAGAATAAGGGCGATGTGCAGAACTGTAGCAACTACAGAGGTATAAAGTTGATCAGCCACAGCATGAAGATATGGAATAGAGTAATAGAAGCTAGGTTAAGAGGAGAGGTGACGATTAGCGAGCAGCAGTATGGTTTCATGCCATGAAAGAGCACCACAGATGTGATGTTTGCTTTGAAAATGTTGATGGAGAAGTATAGAGAAGGCCAGAAGGAGTTGCATTGTGTCTTTGTAGATTTAGAGAAAGCATATGACAGAGTGCCGAGAGAGGAGGTATGATATTGTATGAGGAAGTCGGGAGTTGCAGAGACGTATGTAGGAGTGGAGCAGGATATGTATAAGGGAAGTGTGACAGTGGTGAAGTGTGCAGATAGAATGACAGATGGGTTCAAGGTGGAAGTAGGATTACATCAAGGATCAGCTCAGTAGGAGCAAGACGGAATACCTATCCGTGAATGAGAGGACAGTGGAATGGTGAGGAGGCAAGAGTAAAGGTGGTGAAGGTGGATGAGCTTAAATACTTGGGGTCAACTGTTCAAAGTAGCGGGGAGTGTGGAAGAGAGGTGGAGAACAAGAGCAGTGCAGGCAGGGTGGAGTGGGTGGAGAAGAGTGTCAGGAGTGATTTGTGACAGAAGGGTACAAGCAAGAATCAAAGAGAAGGTTTACAAAATAATAGTGAGAATAGTTATGTTATATTATTTGGAGACAGTGGCACTGATGAAAAGACAGGAGGTAGAGCTGGAGGTGGCAGAGTTGAAGATGCTAAGGTTTTCATTGGGAGTGATGAAGAAGGACAGGATTAGGAACAAGTATATTAGAGGGACAGCTCAGGGTGGATGGTTTGGAGACAAAACAAGAGAGGCAAAATTGAGATGGTGTGGACATGTGTGGAGGAGAGATGCTGGTTATATTGGGAGAAGGATGCTGAATATGGAGCTGCCAGGGAAGAGAATAGGAAGGCCAAAGAGGAGGTTTATGGCTGTGGTGAGGGAGGACATGCAGGTGGCTGGTGTGGCAGAGGAAGATGCAGAGGACAGGAAGAGATGGAAACAGAAGATCTTCTGTGGAAATGGATGATCCACTGTGGTGACCCTTAACGGGAGAAGCCAAAAGTAGTAGTAGTAGTAGTAGTAGTAGTAGTAGTTTGAGTGCAAAAATAAAAATATATCACTCTCATCTGCCCATCTCTCCCTTCACTGACATTTAAACACCCAAAACTTAGTCTGCATTGGGGAAAAGAAATATGAAATAAGAAAAACAAAGAAATGGGGCAGATAGAAAGAAAATGATACCAACCTACGATTCATTACAATTATTTGTACAAACCCCAATTCCAATGAAGCTGGGACGTTGTGTAAAACGTAAATAAAAACAGAATACAATGATTTGCAAATCCTTTTCGACCTACACTACCGTTCAAAAGTTTGGGATCACCCAAACAATTTTGTGTTTTCCATGAAAAGTCACACTTATTCACCACCATATGTTGTGAAATGAATAGAAAATAGAGTCAAGACATTGACAAGGTTAGAAATAATGATTTGTATTTGAAATAAGATTTTTTTTACATCAAACTTTGCTTTCGTCAAAGAATCCTCCATTTGCAGCAATTACAGCATTGCAGACCTTTGGCATTCTAGCTGTTAATTTGTTGAGGTAATCTGGAGAAATTGCACCCCACGCTTCCAGAAGCAGCTCCCACAAGTTGGATTGGTTGGATGGGCACTTCTTTGAGCAGATTGAGTTTCTGGAGCATCACATTTGTGGGGTCAATTAAACGCTCAAAATGGCCAGAAAAAGAGAACTTTCATCTGAAACTCGACAGTCTATTCTTGTTCTTAGAAATGAAGGCTATTCCATGCGAGAAATTGCTAAGAAATTGAAGATTTCCTACACCGGTGTGTACTACTCCCTTCAGAGGACAGCACAAACAGGCTCTAACCAGAGTAGAAAAAGAAGTGGGAGGCCGCGTTGCACAACTGAGCAAGAAGATAAGTACATTAGAGTCTCTAGTTTGAGAAACAGACGCCTCACAGGTCCCCAACTGGCATCTTCATTAAATAGTACCTGTTAGAGCCTGTTTGTGCTGTCCTCTGAAGGGAGTAGTACACACCGGTGTAGGAAATCTTCAATTTCTTAGCAATTTCTCGCATGGAATAGCCTTCATTTCTAAGAACAAGAATAGACTGTCGAGTTTCAGATGAAAGTTCTCTTTTTCTGGCCATTTTGAGCGTTTAATTGACCCCACAAATGTGATGCTCCAGAAACTCAATCTGCTCAAAGAAGTGCCCATCCAACCAATCCAACTTGTGGGAGCTGCTTCTGGAAGCGTGGGGTGCAATTTCTCCAGATTACCTCAACAAATTAACAGCTAGAATGCCAAAGGTCTGCAATGCTGTAATTGCTGCAAATGGAGGATTCTTTGACGAAAGCAAAGTTTGATGTAAAAAAAATCTTATTTCAAATACAAATCATTATTTCTAACCTTGTCAATGTCTTGACTCTATTTTCTATTCATTTCACAACATATGGTGGTGAATAAGTGTGACTTTTCATGGAAAACACGAAATTGTTTGGGTGATCCCAAACTTTTGAACGGTAGTGTATATTCAATTGAATACACTACAAAGACAAGATATTTAATGTTCAAACTGATAAACGTTATTGTTTTTTTGCAAATATTCACTCAGTTTGAATTTGATGCCTGCAATGCGTTCCAAAAAAGCAGGGACAGGGGCATGTTCACCACTGTGTTACATCACCTTTCCTTTTAACAACACTCAATAAGCGTTTGGGAACTGAGGACACTAATTGTTGAAGCTTTGTAGGTGGAATTCTTTCCCATTCTTGCTTGATGTACGACTTCAATTGCTCAACAGTCCAGGGTCTCCGTTGCCGTATTTTGTGCTTTATAATGCACCACACAATTTCAATGGGAGACAGGTCTGGACTGCAGGCAGGCCAGTCTAGTTCCTGCACTCTTTTACTACGAAGCCCCGCTGTTGGAACACGTGCAGAATGTGGCTTGGCATTGTCTTGCTGGAATAAGCAGGGATGTCCCTGAAAAAGACGTTGCTTGGATGGCAGCTTATGTTGCTCCAAAACCTGTATGTACCTTTCAGCATTAATGGTGCCTTCACAGATGTGCAAGTTACCCATGATGCCATGGGCACTAACACACCCCCATACCATCACAGATGCTGGGCTTTGAACTTTGCGCTGATAGCAATCTGGATGGTCCTTTTCCTCTTTAGCCCGGAGGACACGACGTCCATGATTTCCAAAAACAATTTGAAATGTGGACTCGTCAGACCACAGCGCACTTTTCCACTTTGCGTCAATCCATCTCAGATGAGCTCAGGCCCAGAGAAGCCGGCAGCGTTTCTGGGTGTTGTTAATATATGGCTTTCGCTTTGCATGGTAGAGTTTTAACTTGCACTTGTAGATGTAGCGACGAACTGTGCTAACTGACAATGGTTTTCCGAAATGTTCCTGAGCCAATGTGGTAATATCCTTTACAGAATAATGTCAGTTTTTAATGCAGTGCCGCCTGAGGGATCGAAGGTCACGGGCATTCAATGTTGGTTTTCGGCCTTTCCGCTTACGTGCAGAGATTTACCCGGATTCTCTGAATCTTTTGATGATATTATGGACAGTAGATGATGAAATCCCTAAATTCCTTGCAATTGTACGTTGAGAAATATTGTTCTTAAACTGTTAGGACTATTTGCTCATGCAGTTGTTCACAAAGTGGTGAACCTCGCCCCATCCTTGCTTGTGAACGACTGAGCCTTTCGGGGATGCTCCTTTTATACCCAATCATGACACTCACCTGTTTCCAATTAACCTGTTCTGTTACATCTGTCCCTCCTTCCACAGCTTCCACCTCAAAGGTTGCTTAACCTGAGGCACTCCCCGAGTGTCAGTCTCTCTGTGTTTGTGTGTGAGTGGAGACAGGTGAGCAGAGCCTCACCAGCTGCAACCCATTCCTTAATCAAGCCAACCTGCTATAAAAGACCAGCACTGTCACTTCCACCCTGCCAGATCGTAGCCTCTGATCCGTCAGTGTACTGCATCCAGCCCTTGCTCACTAAATCTGTTTTGTCAGTATTTTTGAACCCGCTGTTTGACTAACATCTTCCTTTTCACAGCAGTCATCCTGCTCTGCCTCCAGTCCCTGTTCTCCAGATTTTCACCTGCTCCAGATCGCTGCTCTGCTTGGCTCTCTCCACCACCCACGGTCTCTGCCCTTGGTCCTGTTTCCCCAGCCCAAGGAAGCCCAGCCCAATTCCCTCCACTGTGTGTTTTCGCCTTAGCTGGCCCCCTGTAATAAACTCCGAAGTCAGTTGGAAGCAAGTTTTGTGTCTGCGCCTGAGTCCTTCCTGAGTGTCCCGTAACAGTACGATCTGGCCAAAGATGGACTCAGCAGATCAGATCCCCTTCATCAAGCAATCGCCGGCCAGGGTATTTTGCTCAAACAACATAATCTGGTTTTGCAAACGTTGTCCTCACAGGTTACGGAGATGGCCCAGGCCCTGGCTAGCCTGCAGCAACAACTCTCCGCCCTGAACCCCTCCCAACCAGTCCTGCCTGCCCAGTTGGTCCGCAGCCCCTCTTCTCTACCACGCAAACCATATGTGCCACCTCCGGAGCCATATGATGGCAATTTGGGAACCTGTAGAGACTTTTCAATGCAATGTTCATTAGTTTTTGACCAACAGCCCCGTACCTACTCCACTGACAGAGCTAAGATTTCCTACCTGATTGGCTGACTCCGCGGTCCGGCACGCAGCTGGGCTATGGCAGTTTGGGAAAAACAGTCCCCAATCTGTTCCTCATACTCCAACTTTCGGGAGGAGATGAGGAAAATTTTTGACCACCCGGTTCGAGGTAAACAGGCCGCCAAGAGAATGCTTTCCCTTCGTCAGGGTTGTCGCTCGGTGGCTGAATTAGCAGTTGAGTTCCGCAGCCTTGCAGCTGAGAGTGGCTGGAATGAGGAGGTGCTCCAGGAAACTTTCCATAACACCCTCAGTGACACCATAAAGGACGAGTTGGCATCCCGGGAAGAGCCTGATGGACTCGATCGGCTTATTGACCTAGCTATCAGGGTGGACAACCGCCTTAGGGAGCGTCAGAGGGAGAGAATGGGTAAGATATCCTGTCATGCTAACTGTCTTCATTCTGCCCTTGCTCCTGCCTTGTCTGTTCCTTCACCTGTTTCCGAGCCACTAGACCTGTCTTCAGTACCTGAAGTTTATCACGACTTAGCTCCTGTGTTCAGCAAACATCAGGCCCTGTCGTTACCTCCCCACCGGCCCTATGACTGTGCCATCGACCTTCAGCCAGGAGCTCCCCTTCCCAGCAGCCGGTTGTACAATCTCTCTCGCCCAGAACAACAGGCTATGGAGACGTACATCCAGGACTCCCTGGCTGTAGGCATCATCAGGCCTTCATCCTCCCCGGTGGGTGCTGGATTCTTTTTTGTGAAAAAGAAAGATGGGACTTTGAGACCGTGCATTGATTTCCGGGGTATGAACAATATCACCATTAACAATAAATGTCCCCTGCCACTCATCACCTCTGCTTTCTCCCCTCTCCATGGAGCAACAGTGTTTTCCAAGCTTGACCTCCGAATGCTTACCACCTTGTCCGCATCAGAGAGGGGGATGAGTGGAAGACAACCTTCAAGACACCTCTGGGCCATTTTGAATATCTGGTCATGCCATTCGGCCTTACTAACGCCCCCGCTGTCTTCCAGGCTTTGGTGAATGATGTGCTGAGAGACATGATCGGATGCTTCGTTTTTGTTTACTTAGATGATATCCTCATCTACTCTCCTGACCTCAACACTCACCAGCTGCAAGTTCGTCAGGTACACCAATGGTTGTTGGAGAACAAACTGTATGCCAAAGCAGAAAAGTGCTAACTTCACTCTGCAACCATCTCTTTCCTAGGCTACATCATTTCAGAGGGCCACTTACAGATGGACCCGGCAAAGGTCACTGCCGTCACTGAGTGGCCAACCCCTGCCAGCCTGAAGCAGCTGCAGCGATTTTTGGGATTTGCCAACTTTTATAGGCGTTTTATCTGCAACTACAGTCGCCTGGCAGCACCCCTCACGGCTCTAACTTCCACCTCCACTCCGTTGCATTGGACCCCCAAGGCGGAGACTGCAGTCCAGGAACTCAAACGGCGCTTCACTACTTCTTCTGCTCTGATTCAATCAGACCCGGAGGCTCAGTTCATCGTTGAGGTGGATGCATCGGATACCGGGGTAGGTACTGTACTCTCAACGCTCTACAACAGATCTTAAACTGCATCCCTGTGCCTTCTTTTCCCGTAAGCTCTCACCAGCAGAGAGAAACTACGACATTGGCAACCAGGAACTTCTGGCGGTGAAACTGACCCTGGAGGAGTGGCGCCACTGGCTGGAGGGCGCCAAACACTGCTTCATTGTTTGGACTGATCACAAAAATCTGGAGTACATCCAAATAGCCAAGAGGTTGAACTCCCGTCAAGCCAGGTGGGCCCTGTTTTTTGGCATGTTCAACTTTACTTTAACCTATCGTCCCGGCTCTAGGAACATCAAACCTGGTGCCCTCTCTTGTCAATTCACCGCGGGGACCAGCTCAGAACCAGATGCCATCCTGCCGTCTTCCTGCGTCATTGCTAACATTACCTGGGAAATTGAGTCCCATGTCTGCCAGGCCCAACAACATCAGGCCGACCCAGGTAACGGTCCACCTAACCTCCTGTTTGTCCCGAACTCTGTCCACTCTGAGGTTCTCCAGTGGGGGCACTCGACCAGACTTTCCTGTCATCCTGGAGTCAATCGGACACTTACCTTCCTCCGTCGACGCTTCTGGTGGCCCACCATGGAGAGAGACACCAGGGATTTTGTCGCTGCCTGCTCAGTCTGCGCTCAAAACAAGACTTCTACCAGGCCAACCTCTGGGTTACTTCTTCCATTACCAGTGCCTAGCCGTCCCTGGTCCCACATAGCCTTGGACTTCGTTACTGGACTTCCTTCTTCCAGCGGTAATACAGTTATTCTCACAATCTTTGACAGATTTTCCAAATCTGCTCATTTCATTCCCCTACCCAAACTCCCATCTTCCAGGGAGACTGCAGATCTCCTGGTTAATCAGGTGTTCCGGTTACATGGCATACCCTCTGATATAGTGTCCGACTGAGGACCCCAGTTCATTTCACAGGTTTGGAAATCTTTCTGTTCTGCTCTTGGTGCCATTGTCACTCTCTCATCTGGTTTTCATCCCCAGACTAATGGCCAGACCGAGCGGGCAAACCAGGAGCTGGAGGCGGCATTACGGTGTATGGTTTCTGCTAACCCATCCATCCCACTGGAGTTCAGAGTTGCCATGGGTGGAGTATGCCCACAATTCCCTCACCAATGCCTCATCAGGAATGTCACCCTTTGAATGCTGCCTTGGCTATCAACCTCCATTATTCCCGGCTCAGTAAGAGGTTACAGTTCCCTCTGTTCAAGACCACTTGCACCGTTGCCGTCGCACCTGGAAAAGAGCCCGTGCAACTCTCCTGAGATCCTCCACCAGAGCCCAAACCCAGGCAAACCATCGCCGTATTCCAGCCCCTATATACACCCCTGGCCAGAAGGTATGGCTCTCATCCCGGGACATTCCACTGAGAGTGGAGTCCCGTAAGCTTTCCCCACAATTTCTAGGGACCATTTGAGATAGGCCGTGTCATTAATCCCTCTGCAGTCCGGTTGAAACCCCTGCTTCCCTTCGCATCCATCCCACCTTTCACGTGTCTCATATCAAACGTGTTCGCTCCAGTCCCTTACACCCCCCAGCAGCAGCTCCTCCATCCTTGATTATTGATGACCATCCTGCTTACACTGTCCGGCGGCTGTTGTATTTGTGCAGAAGGGGTCGAGGATTGCAATATCTGGTGGATTGGGAAGGATATGGCCCTGAGGAGCGCTGTTGGGTGCCCCGCCGCCACATCCTGGATGTTTCCCTCGTCCGAAACTTTCATGCCCAGCACCCCAGCAGGCCTAGTCGGGTGCCAGGTGGCGCCCGTGGGGGGGTACTGTTACATCTGTCCCTCCTTCCACAACCTCCACCTCAAAGGCTGCTTAACCTGAGGCACTCCCCGAGTGTCAGTCTCTCTGTGTTTGTGTGTGAGTGGAGACAGATGAGCAGAGCCTCACCAGCTGCAACCCATTCCTTAATCAAGTCAATCTGGTATAAAAGACCAGCACAGCCACTTCCACCCTGCCAGATCGTAGCCTCTGATCCGTCAGTGTACTGCATCCAGCCCTTGCTCACTAAATCTGTTGTGTCAGTATTTTTGAACCCGCTGTTTGACTAACATCCTCCTTTTCACTGCAGTCATCCTGCTCTGCCTCCGGTCCCTGTTCTCCAGATTTTCACCTGCTCCAGATCGCTGCTCTGCCCGGCTCTCTCCACCACCCATGGTTTCTGCCCCTGGTCCTGTTTCCCCAGCCCAAGGAAGCCCAGCCCAATTCCCTCCACTGTGTGTTTTCGCCTTAGCTGGCCCCCTGTAATAAACCCCCGAAGTCAGTTGGAAGCAACTTTTGTGTCTGCGCCTGAGTCCTTCCTGAGTGTCCAGTAACAAGTTTACCTGTGGAATGTTCCAAACAGGTGTTTTTTGAGCATTCCTCAACTTTCCCAGTCTTTTGTTGCCCCTGTCCCAGCTTCTTTGGAAAGTGTTGCAGGCATCAAATTCAAAATGAGTGAATATTTGCAAAAAACAATAAAGTTTATCAGTTTGAACATTAAATATCTTGTCTTTGTAGTGTATTCAATTGAATATAGGTCGAAAAGTATTTGCAAATCATTGTATTCTGTTTTTATTCATGTTTTACACAACGTCCCAACTTCATTGGAATTGGAGTTTCTAAGTTTTTTGTCTTTTCCTTTCCTTTCTTGTGAACAGGTACTTTTTTTTCTTTCTTAAAGCAGTGTCATGCTTTTTAAAACCATAACACTTCTTCTCACCTAATAAATCTAACCCTCTACATTTTTGCAGCGCTGTGGCAGTTTTGAGAAATTTAGTTGTGCCCAGAAAACAATGAATTATGTTGACAGATCTGCAAAAAGTTTCATCCAAAAACCCAATGATTTCCTCCATCAAAGTGTGTAGTTCATTGGTTGGTCACTGGGAATCCGTTACTGTGCCGTCTGAGTCAGAATCATACTCCCTCCTTCTTCTGGCTTTCAGTGACATGTGCGTCCACTGCCGCCTCCTCACCATCACTCTGCACCTCCTGCCTCGGCCCGGCTGCAGCAGCTGCCAGGGAAGTTACGCATGGAGCAGCACACTGGGTCGCACTGATACACGTACTATGTCATCTGCAGCTATTTTACTTTTCTCCGAATTACTATGGTGTTTAGGAGACTCCAGGTTTACGTTTTGTGGGGTTTCACTTGATTCCCCATGGCCATCGGCCTAGTTACTCCCCTCCACTTCAGCCACATGGTCAGCAGCTTCCACATCCTCCGCTTCCCAATTTCTATGCGGCCAAGCAAAGCGCTTGTGTCCCACGTCCCCACACTCAAAACTCTTCATACTACCTAAATTTACATATATCGTTTTGGATATGGGCTTAAAATTTCACTATTACATATTTATAATTCACAAAATATCAGAACATAGAATCTGGGTCAGTAACGTCAGTCTGATATCCAATCAGTCAATTACATCAGTATCAGCACCCAATAATAATAATAATAATGGATTACATTTCTCTAGCACTTTTCTAGATACCCAAAGTGATTCACAGTGAAGGGGGTCACTCACTTCAACCACCACCAATGTGTAGCACCACCTGGGTGATGCATAGCAGCCATTTTATGCCAGAACGTTCACCACACATCAGCTTGAGATGGAGAGGGGAGATTCATTGAGCCAATTAAATAGGGGGATGATTAGGTGGCCAGATGGAGAGATCCAGGTTGGGCATGTTGCCAGGACATCGGGGAACCCCCTACTCTTTGCGATAAGTGCCATGGGATCTTTAATGACCAAAGTGAGTCAGGACCTCGATTTAATGTCGCACCTGAAGGATGGCATCTCCTACAGCACAGTGTCCCTGTCACTGCACTGGGGCACGTGGAGTTGATATTTGTTGTTTTTATTAGGACCAGAGGGATGACTGC
>NC_079222.1:729632-773265 GCF_029633865.1 Lampris incognitus
TATTAGCTGCTCACCATTCACGGCCCATGAATTTCTAGATTTTTTCTGCAAAAAGGTTGATGAGAGCTTAAAAAAAATTAGTTCTTCAACTCCAGCTACTCCAGCAGGTCCTGTCTTACCAAATTCATATCTATATAATGAGTCACTGACAGTCCCAGTTATTGCAGCTTTTGATACTATCTCTCTTGATACTTTGACTAAGTTTGTGTCAGCTTCTAAACATTACATTACATTACAATCATTCAACCGACGCGTTTATCCAAAGCGACTTACAATAAGTGCATTTAACGTAGGAAATCAGGAGAACTACTAGTCATCAGAGGTCATAAGTGCATCTAAACAAGCATCTAAGAGCCAAACCAGTGCTAAAGTAAAAGCGAAAGAAAGAGTTTTTTTTTTACAAGTAACAGGGTAGTAGTTCTTGAAGAGGCGAGTTTTCAACCTGCGCCGACAGATGGGCAGCGACTCCGCTGTCCTGACATCAGTGGGGAGTTCATTCCACCGCTGTGGGGCCAGGACAGAAAAGAGCAGTGACCGGGTCGATTGGCAGCAAGGGCCTCTGAGCGACGGGGCAACCAGGCATTCCAAGGCAGCAGAGCGAAGTGGTCGGACGGGGGTGTAGGTCTTGACCATGGCCTGGAGATAGGAAGGTGCTGTTCTTTTCACTGCCCTGTAGGCTAGGACCAGAGTCTTAAACTGTATGCGAGCAGCCACTGGGAGCCAGTGTAGGGACATGAGAAGGGGAGTTGTGTGGGAGAACTTAGGGCAGTTGAACACCAGATGAGCTGCAGCTTTCTGAACAAGCTCCAGAGGTGTGATGGCTCACGCCGGGGTGCCAGCAGGGAGGGAGTTGCTGTAGTTCAGCCAGGAGATGACCAGAGCCTGGATGAGCACCTGTGCCATCTCGTCGGTGAGGAACAGGCGAATCCTCCTGATGTTATAGAGGAGAAATCTGCAGGAGCGAGCAACCGATGCAACGTTTTCAGCAAACGACAGTTGGTCATCCAGGATCACACCCAGATTCCTCATAGTCCGAGTTGGCATCACCACGGTGTTGTCAATGCTGAAGGCCAGGTCTCAGTACGGGCAAACCAACTGCTTGCCTACTTGACCCCTTAAAAGCAAAACTTTTTAAAGACCTCTGGCCTTTTCGGGGATCTACAATGATGGACATTGTTAATTTATCACTTACTACTGGCATTGTTCCCATCAGTTTTAATACAGCTGTGGTTAAACCTCTACTTAAAAAAACGCATGTTGATCCAGGGTCGCTTAATAACTATCGACCAGTCTCTAATTTTCCATTCTTTTCTAAAGTACTATAGAGAGTTGTGTATCAACAACGTTTGACCCCTATAGAAGAAAAGTGGAATGGTCAGGATGCAAGGAGTGGAGGTGACGAAGGCATATGAGCTTAAATACTTGGGGTCAACTGTCCAAAGTAACGGGGAGTGCAGAAGAGAGGTGAAGAAGAGAGTGCAGGCAGAGTGGAGTGGGTGGAGAAGAGTGTCATGAGTGATTTGCGACAGAAGGGTACCAGCAAGAGTTAAAGGGAACGTTTACAAGATGGTTGTGAGACCAGCAATGTTATATGGTTTGGAGACAGTGGCACTGACGAAAAGACAGGAGGCGGAGCTGGAGGTGGCAGAGTTGAAGATGCTAAGATTTTCACTGGGAGTAATGAAGGAGGACAGGATTAGGAACGATTATATTAGAGGGACCGCTCAAGTTGGACGGTTTGGAGACAAAACAAGAGAGGCAAGAGATGGCTTGGAGATGTGTGAAGGAGAGATGCTGGGTATATTGGGAGAAGGATACTGAATATGGAGCTGCCAGGAAAGAGGAAAAGAACAAGGCCAAAAAGGAGGTTTATGGATGTGGTGAGGGAGGACATGCAGGTGGCTGGTGTGACAGAGGAAGACGCAGAACACAGGAAGAAATGGAAATGGATGATCCGCTGTGGCGACCCCTAAAGGGAGCAGCCGAAAGTAGTAGTAGTAGTAGTAGTAGTAGAAGAAAACCATCTATATGAACATTTTCAATTGGCTCTCAGGCCCTGCTACTCCACTGAGACTGCTCTGACCAGTGGTGGACAATCTTTTACTAGCTATGAACTCTGATTCCACTTCTGTGCTTCTACTACTTCACCTCAATGCAGCCTTAGAAAGACTAAATTGTAATTTTGGTGTCTCTGGCTTAGCTCTCTCTTGGCTAGAATCCTACTTATCTGGAAGTACACATTGTGTCTGCTATAGTAATATTACATCAAAATTTTCTGACGTTAAACATGGTGTACCATAGGGCTCAGTTCTTGGCCCTCTGCTTAGCTCTCTTTATATTTCACCTCTTGGCCAAATTATACGCAGTTATGGAATAAATTTCCATTGCTGTGCTGATCATACTCAGCTGCTTGTGCCCATAAGGGCTGATGATCATACTCAAATGACTAATTTAGAGGCCTGCTTGGCTACTGTGAGAAATTGGATGTCACTTAAATTTCTACTTTTAAATTTGGATAAAACCGAGATGCTGGTCATTGGCCCTGCTAGAGACAGACACCAATTTGATCAAGTAACGATAACAATCAACACTTCTGTGGTTTCACAAAGTGTGGCAGCCAAAAATCTTGGTGTTACAGTTGATCCCAGCATTTTCTTTGATTACATTACATTACATTACAGTCATTTAGCCGACGCTTTTATCCAAAGCGACTTACAATAAGTGCATTTAACATAGGAAATCAGGAGAACTACTAGTCATCAGAGATCATAAGTGCATCTAAACAAGCATCTAAGAGCAAAACCAGTGCTAAAGTAAAAGTCCAAGAAAGAGTAGTAGTTCTTGAAGATGTGAGTTTTCAACCTGCGCCAAAAGATGGGTAGCGACTCCGATGTCCTGCAATCAGTGGAGAGTTCATTCCACCACTGTGGGGCCAGGACAGAAATGAGCCGTGACCGGGTCGATCGGCAGCAGGGGCCTCTGAGCGACGGGGTAACCAGGCGTCCCGAGGCAGCAGAGCAAAGTGGTCGGGCAGGGGTGTAGGGCTTGACCATGGCTAGGAGATAGGATGGAGCTGTTCCTTTCACTGCCCTGTAGGCTAGCACCAGAGTGTTAAACTGTATGCGAGCAGCCACTGGGAGCCAGTGTAGGAACATGAGAAGGGGAGTTGTGTGGGAGAACTTAGGGCGGTTGAACACCAGATGAGCTGCAGCTTTCTGCACAAGCTCCAGAGGTCTGATGGCCGATGCCAGGGCGTCAGCAAGGAGGGAGTTGCCATAGTCCCGCCGGGAGATGACCAGAGCCTGGATGAGCACCTGTGCCATCTCGTCGGTGAGGAATGGGCGAATCCTCCTAAAGTTATAGAGGAGAAATCTGCAGGAGCAAGCAACCAATGCAACATTTGCCGCAAACGACAGTTGGTCATCCACGATCACACCCAGATTCCTCACAGTCCAAATTGGCGTCACCACGGTGTTGTCAATGGTGATGGCCAGGTCTTGATGTGGGCAACCTTTCCAAGGGAGGAACATCAACTCTGTATTGTCCAGATTGAGCTTCAGGTGGTGTGTCGCCATCCACTCCGAGATGTAAGTCAAGCACGCAGTAATGCGTGTCTCTACTTGTGTGTCAGAGGGAGGGAAGGACAACATCAGCTGGGTGTCATCGGCATAACAATGAGAAGTAAGAGAAGTCATGCGAGTGAATAACGGAACCCAGGGATGTCATGTACAGGGAGAACAGGAGAGGACCCAGAACCGAACCTTGTGGAACGCCTGTAGTCAGTCTGCGAGGCTCCGACACAGATCCCCTCCATGTCACCTGGTAGGAGCAACCTGTCAGGTAGGATGCAAACATTGAGAGTGCAGAGCCTGTGACACCCAGCTCCTCGAGGGTAGAGAGGAGGATCTGGTGGTTCACTTTGTTGAATGCAGCTGACAGGTCCAGGAGTATCAGGACAGAGGAGAGAGAGTTTGCTCTCACAGCGTGCATCGATTCAGTCACTGCAAGGAGGGTCATCTCTGTTGAGTGACCCACCTTGAACCAAGACTGGTTGGGGTCCAGGAGGTTATTCTGGTAGAGGTACAAAGAAAGTTGGTTAAAGACAGCACGTTCGAGAGTTTTGGATAGAAAGGGTAGAAGGGAAAGCAGTCTGCAGTTTTTAACATCAGAGGGGTTAAGTGATGATTTCTTGAGAAGGGGGGTGACTCTAGCAGTCTTGAAGGCAGATGGAAAGCATCCTGCCTGGAGGGAGGTGTTGATGAGGTGGGTTAGAAAGGGAAGGAGTTCAGGTGCTATAGACTGAAGAAGAGGGGAGGGGACCGGGTCAAGGGAGCATGTGGTGGGGTGACTGGATGTGATAAGGTTGAGGACTTGGTCAGGGGAGAGGGGAGTGAGGTGGGATAGGGTGGGACATGGAGAAGTGAAGGAGGGTGCAGAGGGTGGGCTAGTGCAAGGAGTACTAATCGGGTGGTGAGAAAAGGAGAATCTGATGTCGTTTACCTTCTTGTCAAAGAAGTTAGTGAAGTCATCAGGGAGAAGGGAGGAAGTAGGAGGAGGAGGTGGGGGTTGATGAAGTGTAGAGAAGGTTTCAAAGAGTTTCTTAGGATTAGAGGTAGAGGATAGGATTTTAGAGCGATAGAAGGCAGCCTTAGCAGCAGAAAGGGAGGAGGAGAAAGTGGAAAGAAGAGATTGGAATTTGAGAAGGTCCTCTGGGAGTTTGCCTTTTCTCCATTTGTGCTCTGCCACTCTTAGGCTCCGTCTGTCAGTATGTACTGAGTCAGACAGCCAAGGGGCAGGTGGAGTTGGGTGTGCAGGCCTGGAGGTGAGGGGACAGAGGTTGTCCAGAGAAGAGGAGAGGGTAGAGAGAAGAAGATCAGTAGCAGTGTCAGGGGGTAGGAGAGAGAAAGATTCAGGTGTAGAGAGGATAGAGGTAACAGAGGAAGAAAGATCAGTGGCGGACAGAGAGAGCAGAGGTGTCTACAGGTGGAAACCATGTGGGTAGGGGGAGGGGCTGGGGGGGTGAAGAGAGGGAGAGAGAGTAGGACATGAAATAGTGGTCAGAGAGCTGGAGGGGAGTAACAGAGAGATTGGAAATAGGACAGTGTCTAGTAAAGATAAGGTCCAGCTGGTTGCCGGCCTTGTGGGTAGGAGGAGAGGGTGAGAGGTGAAGGTCAAAGGAGGAGAGGAAAGAGAGAAGAGGATCTAGCTTGTCAGTGTGGATGTTGAAGTCACCGAGAAGGATAAGTGCAGAGTCATAATCAGGGACGTGTGAGACAAGTGTGTCAAGCTCCTCCAGAAAGTCACCAAGGGGGCCTGGTGGGCGGTACACAACCACAATGGTGAGTTTGACTGGATAAGAGACAGTAACAGCATGAAATTCAAAAGAGGGTGGAGAAAATTGTGGAATGGAAACAAGAGAGTATTTCCATTTCGGGAAGATTAGCAGGCCAGTACCACCACCTTGCCTCCCAGCTCTGGGAGTGTGAGAAAAAGAGTACACATCAGACAGAGCTGTGGGCGTGGTAGTGTTTTCTGACATGATCCAGGTCTCAGTTAGAGCAAGATAGTTGAGGGAGAGCAAGGATGCGTAGCCTGAGATAAACTCAGCTTTCAGCACCACAGACTGGCAATTCCAGAGCCCTCCCACCACCACTTGCTAAACCTGAGTAGAGAGAGTGGGATAGATGAGATTGGTAGGGTCGCAGCGCCGAGGAGTGACCCAACGTCTATGCCAGCCCCGGGAAGAGGAAAGGACAGGAATGCAAAAGAAACACATAGTCTATACTTGGTACACAAAATACAGACGACTGATTGGAACTAAAAGGAGCAGTCCTAGCTTGATGAAATCTTGGCTTAGAAAAGTCGTGCTTGCCATTGTTCACTCCAGCCTTCTTTCAGCCTAGACCTGTTTTCCCTCGGCTTGTTTGCCTGACACTTGACGCTTTCAAGCAGCAGCAGTGATTTAAATAACACTGATTGCTAATTGTCTGCCAGGAGTGCAGGTCACACCCTGGCCACTTAACACCCAATTGGCCAAAGAGCTAAAATGAAAGTAGGCCTATTGCCCATAAACTGGTCACTCATGTTAAACACTATCAAACCTCACACAAAACTATTAAAACTGCAAACAGCAAGTTACGAAGGAATATATGTACAAGCTAAAAGGATAACAGTCGAAACAGCTAGGCAACAAGAAATATTTAAGGACACACCAGGTGAAAAACAGCTACAGCTAATATAAGATAGCTACAGCTAGAATAAGATCCCACCGGTTAGATCAGATGGTGGGGAAGTCTGCCGGACAGACCTGGCAAACACAAACGTGTAGTGAGGGTGAACTGGGAATGTCTGGCGGATGCCCCTGTCCGTGAGGCCGTCAACTCCCACCTCTGTAAGAAGTTCTCGTGTATCCCGAGGGAGGTTGGGGACATGGAGTCTGAGTGGGCCATTTTCAAAGCCTCTATTGCAGATGCGGCAGGAAGGACCTGAGGTCATAAGGTCATCAGTGCCTGTCAAAGGGACAACCTAAGAGCCCGTTGGTGGACACCGGCAGTGAGGGAAGCCGTCAGGCTGAAAAAGGAGGCCTTTCGGACTTGGTTGGCCCAGGGGTCTCCTGAAGAAGCAGACAGGTACCGGGAGGCCAGAAGGGCTGTCGCTTCTGCAGTCGCAGAAGCAAAAACTCGGGTGTGGGAGGAGTTTGGCGAGGCTGTGGAGGGGGACTTTTGGATGGCCTCAAGAAAATTCTGGCAAACCATCCGGCAACTCAGGAAGGGGAAGCAGGGCTTGACTCAGGCTGTGTTCAGTCGGGGAGGGGAACAATTGACCCGGACTGGGGATGTTGTCAAGCGGTGGAAAGGACACTTTCAGGAGCTCCTGAACCCGGCTAACACGTCCTCAGTGGAGGAGGCACAGTCTGAAGACTCAGGGTAAGCCCCATCCATATCCCTGGCAGAGGTCTCTGAGGTAGTTAAAAAGCACCTTGGTGGCAAGGTGCCAGGTGTGGATGAGATTCGCCCTGAGGTGCTGAAGGCACTGAACATTGTTGGGCTGTCTTGGTTGACACACCTCTTCAGTGTCACGTGGAGCTCGGGGACAGGACCTGTGGATGGCAGACTGGGGTGGTGGTTCCCATATTCAAAAAGGGGGACCGGAGGGTGTGCTCCAATTATCGGGGCATCACATTTCTCAGCCTCCCTGATAAAGTCCACTCTAGAGCGCTTGAAAGGAGGCTCCGACCGATTGTTGAACCTCGGATCCAGGAGGAACAATGCAGATTCCGTCCTGGCTGTGAAACAACGGACCAACTCTTTAGCCTTGCAAAAGTGCTGAGGGTGCCATGAGAGTTTAACAGCCAGTCTACATGTGTTTTGTGGACTTGGAGAAGGCTTATGACCATGTACCCCGGGGTACTCTGTGGGGGGTACCGCGGGAGTATGGGGTACCAGGGCAGTTGCTATAAGCCATCCGGTCCTTGTATAACCAAAGTGAGAGCTGTGTCCGCATTCTCGGCACAAAATCAAACACATTTTCGGTGGGTGTCGGACTCTTCCAAGGTTGTCCCTTGTCTCCGATTCTGTTTGTAATATTCATGGACAGGATCTCAAGGCGCAGCCAAGGTTGAGGAGTGTGTCCGTTTTGGGAACCTCAGAATTGCATATCTGCTCTTTGCAGATGATGTGGTTTTGTTGGCTTCATCAGAAAGCGACCTCCAGCGCGCACTGGGGCAGTTTGCAGCTGAGAGTGAAATGGCTGGGATGAGAGTCAGCACCTCCAAGTCTGAGGCCATAATTCTCTACCGGAAATTGGTGGGGTCCTCCCTTAAGGTTGGGGATGAGTTGTTGCCTCAAGTGAAGGAGTTCAAGTATCTCGGGGTCTTGTTCACAAGTGACGGTAGGATGGAGCAGGAGATTGACAGGCAGATTGGTGCTGCATCAGCAGTAATGCGGATGTTGTACCAGACCGTTGTGGTGAAAAATGGGGTTGAGCCGAAAGGCAAAGCTCTCCATTAACCAGTCAATCTTCGTTCCAACCCTCACCTATGGTCATCAGCTTCGGGTAGTGACCGAAAGGGTGAGATCACTGATACAAGCGGCTGAAATTAGTTTCCTCTGTGCTCAGTCTAAGAAATAGGGTGAGGGGCTCGGACATCCAGAGGGAGCTCGGAGTAGAGCGTCGAAAGGAGCCAGTTGAGGTGGTTCAGACATCTAATTAGAATGCCTCCTTCCTTTGGAGGCTTACCAGGCACGGCCCACTGGAAGGAGACCCCAGGGTAGACCCAGAACTCGCTGGAGGGACTACATGTCCAATCTGGCCTGGGAACGCCTTGGGATCCCCCAAGAGGAGCTGGAGTGCGTTGCTGGGGAGAGGCACGTCTGGAGTGCCCTATTTAGCTTGCTACCACCGCGACCCGACCCCAGAGAAGCGACTGATGAGGAAGGAATGAATGAATGATTGGGTTATGTGAAACATGGCTGAAACCAAATGTTTTCCTTCCCTTAAATCAGGGGTCTCAAACTCAACTTACCTGGGGGCCGCTGGAGGTAGCGTTTGGGTGAGGCTGGGCCGCATGTATTCCAAAAAAAAAAAAAAAGTACAACCGATCCAATGTTCTCAATCTTTTTTTTAATTTTTTAATTAATATATACAGGTGATCAAAACAAGACAGGTAACAGTACAAGTGCAGGAACAAAAACGAACAGTGTGAGACAAAAAGGGGACACCAGGTTCTGTTATGACAAGATGGAATACTAATAAGCTAATAAGCTAAAAAAAAAAAAAACAACAAAAACAAACAAGCTATCAAATAAGCTCATTGACCTGCACTGCAGGTCAATGAGCTCCATTTGAAGCACAGGAGGGGCATCTTGCACATCAAAGGAGAAGGGGTCAGCAAAAATTTGAAAAGTGGCTCGGTGTGTCTTGAACTCTGCAAACCTGTGATCAAATTGCTCCTGTAGCTTCACAATGGCATCAGCATACTTCTCACCATTGAATGGTGTGCCTGCATCCATGAGTGCCTTGCATGCTGGGAAATGGCAGAGGTTTGTCTGAGAGAGCTGGGCTTTCCATAACACAAGTTTTGTGGAGAATGATTTCACGTTGTGATAGGCAGCACTGACAAGCTGCCCCTGGTTTTGTAATTTCTTGTTCAGTACATTCAGCTCATGTGTGATCTCAACAAGGAAAGCTAAGTCCATGAGCCATTTGGGATCACTTAGCACAGCAACAGCCATCCCAGCCTTCTCCATGAAGGCTTTCACTTCTGCTCTCAACTCAAAAAACCTCTTCAAGACGTTTCCCCTGCTGAGCCAACGTACCTCAGTGAAGTAGAGCACATCCTCATATGCTGACTCTATTTCCTCCAAAAAGGCGCGGAACTCCCGGTGCTTTAAACCCCTGGATCTGATATGGTTGATGCATTTCACAACGACAGACATCACATTGTCAAACTTCAGGCATTTGCTGCAAAGGGCCTGCTGATGGATAATGCAGTGCAGAGCAATGGCCTCCTCCACACCCTCCTCTTCCAGTTTTTTTTTTGAACAAGTGCCACCACTCCATTTCTCCTCCCTGTCATTGATGGCGCTCCATCGGTTGTTATTCCAGCAAACCTCTTCCATGGCAAACCCGCATCCACAATGGCATCACACAGCTGGCGGAATATCTCCTGAGAGGTGGTCTGGCCATGCATTGGAATCACTGTGAGCAACTCCTCCATCACTTCAAAACTGTCATCAACACCACGGACATAGATTGCGAGCTGCGCAGTGTCAATGATGTCTGTGCCCTCATCAAGAGCGACTGAGTATGCACAGAAACGTTTGGCTTTCTCACGCAGTTGATCATATATGTTACCTGAGAGGTCAGAAATGCGCTCTGCCACTGTGTTGGCTGAAAGGCTGATGTTGCTAAACTGACCCTTCTTTTCCGGACAGACTATACTTGCAGCCTGTAACATGCACTTTTTAACAAACTCCCCTTCTTTGAATGGCTTTCCCGACTTAGCAGCAATCATCTCACTCACCACGTGGCTAGCTTCGACTGCTGCATCATTATCTTTGCTAGCTTTCTTGAAGAAATCTTGTCGCTTCAGTAAACATGTTTTAAGATTGGCGACCCGTTTCTCTCTCTCATCTCCCTGGTATTTTGTATACTCATCATCATCATGTCTAGTCGAGTAATGACGTCTGATGTTGTATTCCTTATGCACCGTAACTTTCTCGGTGCATATAAGACACGTCAGGCTGCCTCTGTGCTCAACAAAAAAATATGCCATCTCCCACTTTTCCTGAAATTGTCTGTGCTCGTCACCAACTTTTCTCTTCACGGCAGGTTTTGAGAAAGACATAACTGGGGCTTGCTGACAGGATATATTTTCCTTCCACTTGGTGTCGCTCCGGAATCAAGTTTCAACCAAGTTTCAACCGTTGCTAATTCGCGCTGCCCATTATGGTGCATTCAAGTTGTGCTCGGAAGTCGGACTTTCTGAGCTCCGAGTTGGACATTTCAACTGGAAGTCTGAAATTCGAGTTGTTCCAATTTACAACTTCCAACGTAACGGGAACGCACCATGACTTGACAACAAACGCGACACCGGAAGCTGTCATGAGCCTGCGCTATGGTAGCTCATAAGTGAAAAATAAAAGCCCAAGGCAAGCGCGGGCCGCACTAACACTAAACTTTGATGTCAAGTAGGGGGCCACAAAATAACGTCCCGCGGGCCGCAATTGGCCCGCGGGCCACGAGTTTGAGACCCATGCCTTAAATGAAGCTTCCCCATCTGACTATACTTATGCCCATGTAGCTCGGGAAAATAAACAAGGTGGGGGTGTTGCCTTAATATATAAATCGATTTTCAATCTGACATCTAGACTTGAATCTAAATTCCAGTCTTTTGAGGCTCTTGTTCTTGGTCCATCTCCCTCATCCACGAATAGACTCGGCTCAGTCCAGATTGTGATACTCTATCGGCCTTCTGGCTGTTACTCATCATTTCTTGAAGAATTAGGAGAATTTGTCTAAGGTCTTGTTACTCATTCTAATTCTTTGTGATTTCAATATTCATCTGAATAAGGCTGCTGATTCTCTAAGTTGTGGAAGGACCTGAAGAGAGCCCACCAACATCACTGAGTTGAAGCAGTTTTGTGAGGAGGAATGGGCCAAAATTCCTCCAAGCTGATGTGATTAAAATATGATTAAAAAAGCTGATTAAAAAGTGTAATTTTTGTGTTATTTGTTTAATTGGGTTCTCTTTATCTAGTTTTTGGACTTAGATGAAGATCTGATCAAAAATGTAAGTCCAATTTATGCAGAAATACAGAAAATTTTAAAAGGTTCACAAACTTTCCAGTGCCACTGTAGATAAATAAACAGGCCATAATAGCATTATAAAGACAAATCATTAATCCAGTAATTATTCAATTAACTCAATGGTGACGACTTAAATCCTTCTATTTCCTGGTGTGTGGGGGGGGGCACAAGCATTAATTTTGCACCCTTAAACTAATAGCATCATAGTAGCAGGTTAGCTCCCAGTATCCTGCATTAAAGGACTGTGGTTATACTGGTTGGCCCCCAATATCCAACAGCAGAAGACAGTGGTTGTACTGGTCCATTCCCAGTATCCAACTACAGAAGAACACTGTGATTATACTGGTCAGCTCCCTGTGACCAACTGAAGAAGACAGTGGTTATACCAGTCAGCTCCCAGTATCCAACAGTGGAGGACTGTGGTTATACAGGTCAGCTCCAAGTATCCAACATAAGAGGTTGTGCTGGGCAGCTCCCAGTGAACAACACTATCACAGCAACTCTTGACTCTCCCACTAGACTTATGGCAAATGTGTGTAGCACATTTCATACGCAATTCGCAGTGCTTTATATAACTCCAAGTGTTTTACAAAGACAAAACAAGATAAACCGAGATGAAATATGAATTTACAGCGATAAAGATGCGAATAAAAAGGATAAATCAAGTGGTAAAGGAAAATAAAACCGCAGTGTTGTGCATCACCTGAGAAATGAATCAATGGGACAGGAAAACATGAGTTTTTAATACAGATTTAAAAGTGGCTAAAGATGGGGCAAATCTAAGATCCTTAGGAATTTGGTTCCACCTGTGTGTAGCATAGTAACTAAATGCCACTTCACTGTCTTTGGTTCTGACTGTAGGACCTGTTAGCTGACTGTTTCCTAAAGATATGTGGGGCCTACTGGGTTTCAATTTTTCAAGCATATCACAAATATGTGTTGGCCCTAAGCCATTGAGTGATTTATAAACAAATAGCAGCACCTGTCTATTCTATAACTGGAAGCCAGTGAAAACATTTCACAATTGGAGTAATGTGCTACTAGTACTAGTACGACTACTGCTGCTGCTGCTGCTGCTACCAACACTACTTGTACTACAATTACTTTGACAAGTACTAACAACACTAATACTACTACTAACATTACTGCTTCTAACACCACTGGTACTAAAACTAAAGTCACTTCTAAAAGAAATACTAGGCCTACTGCTGCTCAACTACTATATTACTGCTACAACCTCTGTTACAACCAGTAGTTTTGTTTTAATATTTAAAATGAGCTGAAAGTTTGTCACGTTCCCCTAAGCCTGTCTGCCAGGTTAGCTAACCCTAACGCTGACCAAACCGGCTAATAAAACTGCTAAGACAACCACAACAATAATAACAGCTTCACAACACACCATAAATGTCAACACAACGAAAACACAACCACTGAACCCGTGGCTTCATAAACAAACAACCAAATAAATAAATATCAAAGAAGACATGCCAAATTATGCGACAGTTTAAAAAACAAAACTCCCCAACCAAGCTCAAACAAGCTAACCTATGCTAGGCTAAAGCTATGCTAGCGTCGTTGCATTGGAATCCGGCGTACAGACAAGCTAAATCGGCGTTAGCGTGCTAACGGAAGCTAGCCCCGTCCTTCCCGTGCTGGGCGTAGGGACGGGGTCTCCGGTGCCTCTCTAGGTCTCTCTCTCTCCCTCTCTCTCTCCCTCTCTCTCTCTCCCCCTCTCTCTCTCCGTCTCTCTCTCTCTCCGTCTCTCTCTCCGTCTGTCTCTGTCTCTTTTCCATCAGGAAAACGAAGGCAGCGAGGTGAGAGGGACAGACAAGATCAGGCGTTTCACTGGAATGTTGAAGGATAAAAGATGACATGTGCACTCACGAGTCTTCTGTCAGACGACGTCTAAATGTCTCGTTCCCTCTTTTTGTTGTCGTCTTGTGGACTTGTCAGTATTCCCTCTCCCCTCCCGCTTGGCTTCCTAGTTTGGCTTCCCAGGGAATAGGAAGCCAAATGGGAGGGGTTTCCGTTCCCGCTGTGCGCGCGCGCGCGCGTGCGTCAGCAACGCTGCCGGGGCTGATTAAAACCAACGGTCCGGTCGAATAACATATGTTAATGATAGTTAATAATTACATTTTAGAAATATGATTAATCTGTCGTTAATCTCTCCCACTTTCTCTCGTTCTTTGTCTAGTGGCCTTGTCAAAATTCCCCTCAGTTCAGTTCAGTTCAATTTAATCTAACTTAATTTAATTTAATTCAGTTCAATTAAGTTCAATGACATTAGTTCACCGTGGAGGGCTCAGAGAAGGTTGTTAGTGAGCGACAACCCATTTGCCCTCCTTGGCTGAGCTGCCCCTCCGGAGGATTTATTCATTCTGTTTTACTTCATTCTGCTGTTATGGCTGCATACGTACAACTAGCCCATAATGGCTGAAGTTAGAGCAAATCAAGTCATCGTACCATCGAAACGTTGCTTACTTCTTGATGGGCACGCCTCTGCTGGCCATGGGGCGACCTGCAGGCGGCCAGAAGGAAAAGAGGAACACAGCAGGACGCGGACAGACGCCCTGTCCTGTCGCCCCTTCACCTGACACGAATATCAACCTTGGCGTGGCTGGAATTGTGCAAGGCTCCGGACGAGTCTTTTGAAGTTGTGCAAATGATTCAGGGAGAAAGGTATCTTCTAGTACTGCACGTACTGCGATGATGTAACCGCCAAAGGCTGCGATTTAATTAACTAATAAAATGTCTGTATGTGAACGTGTGTTTGTGCGCAGTCTGCATATATACGCCCGTAATTAAGAGATGACCAATCAGTCTCTGTTCAGGCAGTGACGTGTGTGACGTCAAACGACGTGCGGTCAGAGTAGGCAGGGTAGCAGGGCCTACCCTGTGATAATTTAATCAAAATAACCATACAACAGATTCATAACAACATATTGTCGCGGTTTTTCTATAGCCCGGATAACTATGGATGGAGGCGGGGACTTTTAGGTGCGACAAACCGGGCTTCACCACCGTTAGCTAGATAGCTGCGCCAATGCTAGGGCTAGCCTGCTAGTTAGCTAGTTAGCCGTGTGCTAATGGGTTAGCAAGCTCACCTTGGGACCAGGGCTGGTGATGGAACAGGGCGGCTGAGCTCTAGGCGGGGCGGGAGATGGATGGCTGCTCTCCGGGGTGCGTGTGTCTCTCTCTCTCTGTACTCTGGCTCCGGTGTGACCGGGTGAATCTCTCTCTCAGTCTCTCTGGGGAAGCTCTCGGGGGTAGTCAGCTAGCTACAGGTACCGAGGCAGTCTGCTGCTAACACTACCACTGCTAGCCACCGTATCTACTGTCTAGCCCAGGATACGCTAGGTTTCCCTGCTCTATCCCACGCTAAGGTGACAGTCTACGATATGGTTACTAAACAGTTCTGGCGCTTTGTCTCTCCCGCGGTGTCTAATATAGTTGCGTCTGTGACAGCGCGAGCTAACCTGTGATTGGTCCTCTAGCTGCACGAGCCCAGTGCAACATTCCAAGTACATCCCCAGGCATTTCCCACTACACTGCCCCCCTCCAGCACTGTTGAGTCCCTTCAACATAAATGAACAACAGACTACAAAGATCAGTCTGATTAATCTAACACGATAAACGGGACAGAACACCCGCGAAATGAACTAGGCCCGGAACAAAGGGCGTCAAACAAATGTGGGTGGTCGCTATCCATACTGGACTCTTGTGACTAGCCTAGTAACCCCCAAGTCAACTAGTCACGTCCGTCAAAGTTAGTCTAGGAGCCAGGCGGGCCTCCGGACTGGCAGGCCCCGTCTGGTGGTGTACGGGAGATGGGACTCAGCGGCGTCGGCTTCGTCTCCTTCTGGGTCAGGGGCGTTGGACTGCCCGCCCGGAGCACAGGCTGCTGTCCCACGACGTTGGGTGATTGTCGACTCGCCTGAAGAGTAGCTGGCAGCAGTGTGTTGGAGCGGCTGGAACCGAGCCGGGGAGCCTGGTGTGCTGGGTCCTCCATCGTCGTTTGCGTGGAACAGGTCCTCCAGCCGGAGATCAAGGTCTTCATCGATCTCCTCCTGCTCTGTCACTCCTTCGTACTCCTCTGTTCTCTGCGCCCCCGGCTCCTCCATGTCAGCAGCGGGAGGACC
This sequence comes from Lampris incognitus, assembly GCF_029633865.1. NCBI lineage: Eukaryota > Metazoa > Chordata > Actinopteri > Lampriformes > Lampridae > Lampris > Lampris incognitus. The sequence continues at coordinate 745,082 of NC_079222.1, forward strand.
TCCTTCAGGTGTTTCCTGCAGCCCTATGGCTGGTGCTGGAGCAGACAACAGAGCATGGCGCCTCCGCTGAATCCAGACCGGCACGTCGTCTGAGAGGTAGGGTAGCAGTCGATCGTGGTGGAGGACTCTCTCCTTACGACCTTCCTGGACTCTGTACAAGACGTCTCCCATCTTCTCTGTGATGAGGCCGGGACCTCTCCACCGTGGCTTCAACTTTGGAGATTGACCCTTCTTCCTGGTGTCGTCCCGGACATACACTAGATCTCCAGGGTGAAATGTGCGTTGTCGAGCACGTAGGTCGTGGTCCTTCTTGTTCCTGAGCTGGGCAACACGGAGATGCTGGCGCGCCACTTCGTGGGTGTCCCGCATGTTCGCCTCCAGGTCAGCAATGTACTCGGCTGGGGAAGTGCGATGAACATTGGCTTCCTGCACCCTCAGGGTGAGTCCTTGCGGCTGGTTGACTTCTCGCCCAAGCATCATCCGGTTTGGTGTGTAACCCGTACAGGCATGGGGTGAGCTGCGGTAAGCCCCGGCGAGGAGGTGGAGGTGTTGGTCCCACTCGCTCTGGTGTTTCCCCACGTAACAGCGGATCATTTGCAGGAGAGTTCGGTTGAACCTCTCGACTTGACCATTCGACGCAGGATGGTAGGGGGTCGTTCTGGTCTTGGCCACCTGGAGAAGTTCACAGAGCTCACGAAACAGGGCACTCTCGAAGTTGCGTCCCTGGTCTGTGTGGATCTCCAGGGGTACTCCAAACCTGGAGAGGAACTCCTGTAGCAGCTTCTGAGCGGTGATCTCTGCAGTTTGCTCGGGGATCGGGGCCACCTCCACCCAGCGCGTGAACTGGTCCACCATCACAAGGATGTATCGGTTCCCCATCTTGGATACTGGGAGCGGTCCAACCACGTCGATGTGAACCCTGTCCATAGGAGCGCCGGCCTGGTACATCTGCAAGGCAGCTCTGCCTGTTCTTCCAGAGGATTTACACGCCTGACATTCAGGACAGCGTCGGACGAACTGGTTCACACTGTCAGTCAGACCAACCCAGTAGAACTCTCTGCGAACTCGATGGTAGGTCTTCTCACGGCCCAAGTGACCGGACAGCAGGGCGCAGTGACACAAACGTAGGACCTCTTCTTGGAGCGCTGTTGGAACAATGAGACGGAGGATGGATGGCGTGTCAGCTCCTTCGTCCCAGCGGTAGTACAGGACTCCATTTCGCCTTTCTACTTGCGTCCAGACCAACCAGTACTTCCGTGCAGCAGGTCCTTCCAGCGCCATCTCCTCCTGTGACGGCGGCTTCCCCTCATCCTTCCACTGGTGCAACTTCGCTAGCACGGCGTCTCCCCTCTGGCGCTCTGCTAGCTCGTTGGTCGAATACTGGGCTAACCAATTGATAGCAGGTGGTTCACTCTCTTCAGCACCATTCTGATGTTCATTGACAGGTTGTGACATCGTTAGACCTCCTGCCTCTCCTCCTGGAGCCGATGGTGGAACGCCCTCTTCTGCCGCTTCGGAGGTGTTCTCTTCCGAGTCAGTTCGACGGATCGCTAGCAGGACCACATCATCCACATCGTCGCTGAACCTTGCCCAATGGTGGTGTTCACGGTGACAGTAGGAGCAACCTCCACAAGGCAGCGAGTCCAGACTCTCCCCAGCATGATAGCAGTCACAGGCGGGTTTGGGTGACCTGGACAGCGCGTCCGCGTTGCTGTGCTTGACTCCTGGCCGGTGTTCGATTTTGAAGTCGTACTGGCTCAGCTCCTCGATCCACCTCGCCAGCTGGCCTTCTGGGCTCTTGAACCGAAACAGCCAAATCAAACTGTTATGGTCCGTCCGGATGATGAACGACCGGCCCAACAGGTAGTGGCGAAACTGCCGTGTGAAGCGGACTACAGCCAGAAGCTCTCGGCGTGTGACGCAGTATCGCTGCTGTGTGCTTTGCAGATGTGCACTGGCGTAGGCTATGACCTTTTCTTCTCCTGCTTGCATCTGTGACAGGACAGCTCCGACGCATGTGTTGGACGCGTCAGTGTCGAGCAGAAACAGTCCATCTCGAGTGGGGTATGCCAGAAGAGGTGCCGTGGTGAGTCTTGCCTTTAACTCCTCGAAGGCTACTTGTTGTGTGTCGCCCCACTTAAACTCCTCCCCCTTTTTCTGAAGTTCGTAGAGGGGGCTGCACAGATGGGCAAATCCTCGCACAAACCGTCTGTAGTAGTTACACAAGCCGAGAAAAGCCTGGAGCTCAGTGAGGTTTCTTGGGGTCCTCCAGTCGTTCACAGACTTCACAAGCTCCGGGTTCGGGCTGACTCCGTCTCCGCTCACGACATGCCCCAAGAACAGGACCTCCCTCCGCAGCAGGTGGCATTTAGATGGCTTGAGTTTGAGACCGTACGCCCGGATGCGCTCCAAGACCTTCCCCAGGCTCTGCAGACCCTCTTCGACCCCACGCCCCGAGGTATACAAGCAGGTGTCTCCACTGTAACCCTCTCAACACCACCTCCATCGCACGTTGAAATGTGCCGGGCGCATTGCACAGCCCGAAGGGCATTAGGGTGTACTCGAACAGCCCATAGCGTGTTATAAAGGCTGTCTTTCCACGATCATCCGGGTGCACTCCAATCTGCCAATATCCACTTTGCATATCTAAAGTCGAGAATACAGTGGCCCCCTCGAGGGTGTCCAGACACTCTTCGATCCGCGGCAGTGGATATGCATCTTTGAGAGTCAGGTCGTTGAGTCTTCTATAATCTATGCACCACCGCACACCTCCGTCCTTCTTTCTAACTAACACCACTGGAGAGGCCCATTCCGAAGTGGATGGTGTAATCACTCCGGCCTCTAGCATGCTCTTCAGGTGCCGCTCCTCTTCTTGTTGAAAGCCCAGGGGCGTGCGCCGAGCCGGTTGTCGGACAGGTTGGCCTTCGCTAGTGTTGATTCGGTGCTGGACCGCATCGAAGCGCCCCAGGTCCGTGTCACTGGCCGCGAACACGCCCTGGTGTTCAATCAGGAGTTGTTGCAGGGCCCTCCGCTGATCCTCATCCAACCCTTCACTGGCGGACTCATACAGGGACGACAGATGGTCGGGCAGACCCATAGTTGGTGACGACTCCATCCGTCGGACTGTGGCTGGTTCATTTTTTCGGCTCATGTCGTCCTCTTGTGGGGCCTGAAGCTCCTCTAGCACGCCGAGGCAGGCTCCTTTCTTCAGCCTAACTTCTTTCGGCATCAGGTTACACAGTCACACAGGGACGTGTGGGGCAACGTTGACCTACACACTGCCAGATGAAACTCCCTCGGTGAGGCCAGCAGGCTCCAGGACGGCGGAGATACCTGCCTTGGGGCTTTCCACCACACCCCAGACGTCCTGCTCGCTCTCCGCTGATAGTGTCAAAGAGTCCTGCAGCAGTACGCGAGAGACGGCGTACTCTCCCACGGACGTACCCACGATAACTGTGGCCACTGGCTCCCCTTCGACGTAGACCTGGCCTCCCCCGGATACAGTGACATGAGCGGCCAACATGAGATCTAGGCCCAGGAGGAAGGGGTCGCGGATGGGCGCGACGAACACATCCCATTCGATGGTCTTGGGGCCCAAGCGGATGGTCACCCTATACTTCGGGGTTTCAGCCATGTCTTTACCCTCTTCAGCGTTACGCAGAATGGCGATTCCGACGCTCGGCTGGTCGGCCAGATTTAATCGTTGGAATGTGTCTCGGGACATCACCGTGGCTTCGGCCCCTGTGTCAACGATGCACTTCAGCTGCAGGCTGTTCACGGTGATGGGAATGACGAGACTGGGTCCATTCCCCGAGGCTCGGCCGAGATTGACTGATGGCTGCTCGCTGACCTTCCTCGGAGCCCTCGGGCTTGGTGACCGTGAGTTACACTCTCGCTTGAAATGGCCCTCCTCTCCACACTGGTAACAGGTCCCTTTGCTGCGGGAACTTGGGCTCGGGGACCGCTGCGCGCGTTGCCCCGTGTGCGCGTAGGTAGCCCGCTCAAGCGTCCTTCCCCGTTCCACTCCTACTTGTTCTTTGGCCATGTACCGCTCGATGTTTTGGTTCTTCAGCCCGCGCAGACAGGCCTCTGCAGCGTAGGCCTCCTGCAGTGTAACACCAACCTGCGGGTATGCCAGTGTGACAAGTCTCCTCACTTCCTCGCCAAACTCATAGAGGGTCATCTCTCTGGCCTGCTTAACCTCGCTGAGTTTACGGCGCGCAGTTCCCTCAGGCAGCTCTTTACCGTAGCGGCGGCGTAACTGGGTGATGAGCGCGTGGTGGTCATCTTTTATCGGAGCCGGCTGCGCGATGACAAAAGACATGGCGTTGTCCCTCAGTCGGAGATACAAGGCGTCCAAACAGGTCTCGTCGGTCCAGCCCCTCTTTCTCGCCATCCGTTCGAATGGTCCAACGAAACTATCCCAGTCGCCCTTACCATCAAAAGTGGCGAGGAGCTTGATGTCATTTTCGTGTCCTCGGTCGGGACCTTGTGAGCTTCGGTTGCCGCTCCGACTTTGAAGGTCTCCTGTCTGGCTCTGTTGACCTCTAGAGGAACCTGCCTGCCCTCCAACGCTGTCATCCAGCAGGTTTCGGCCGCCGTTGCTGTCCAGGGACATTTGGCCACCCTGCATCCCGTCGGGGGGTGGTACTGCAGTCGCTCCATTTTTTCCACCATGACCGATCGGAGTGCTGGTAAGTGGTGCGGGCTCACTGGGTCCATTTCCTGTATAGCGCAGGGCTGCTGGGGCCGCTTTGCTGCTCGGCCTGGCTGGCGTCTCCTCGTTGCGCCGGTCGCTCAAGTTAGCCACTGCGGCCATAGCTGCTGGCAACAGGTGATCAGCGCCGTCTCGCTGTCTGGCCCCTGGGTTCTCCCGGGCCGGGGTGAACTGCGAGAGTAGGCTCATGTCTTGCACCGTTCTGCTAGTTCGTTCTCCGAGCACAGCCCCTGCCGACCCTACATCACTATCGCTTTGAGGGCTACTAGGAGAAACCCCTTGCTTCACTACTTGAGCGATGGGCGACAAACCGCGAGGCTCACCTTGGATATCTGAACGATGACGGGCCCAATCGGTGCGCTGAATGGGAGGTGTGGGGGGACGAGATCGCTTAGCCACCGCTTCCGCTAGTCCATCGATACGCGCTGTGAGGGCCTCCATCTGCATCTCTATCTGGCGTTGCATCTTAACCTGGGTCTGGCGTTCCATGTTTTCCATCTGGCGTTGCATCTGAACCTGGGTCTGGTTCATGGTTTCCATCTGCGCCAGGAGGAGCTTCATCCAGGCGTGCTCTCCGGGGTCTTCTGTCCCCACACCAGCACCATCCAGACTCAACTCAGACTGTTCTTTTACATTTTCTTTGTCCTGTGACATTTTTATTTTTCCACTGATTTACGTGACTACTGAAGAAATTACAGTGCTTCACAAAATGGCTGACTCACTCAGTTGCTAGCTAGCTATAGCGATGCCGCCAAAAAGCTGCTAAATGCTGCTTTGAAATGCTGCAGAATGTCAATGCTAATTAGCTAGCGCCACTGGACGTCCTTTTGTGCACTTTCAGGGTGAAACTCGGTGAAAAACAATATCCTCACAGTGTGAATGGCGTTGAGAAACTAATGAGTCTTTTTATTCACTTTTTCGTTTGGGTTCCACTTCATAAAGAAGTTTCTTATTCACTTTTTTCGTTGGGGTTCTACTTCACGAAGAAGTACAAAATGGCTTCTTGCTAGCTGGGTTAGCTCACAGTGTGCAGGCTGAATTATGCCGCCATGTGACCGGGGCAGGATCCTCCGGTGTTGAGATTATGGCGAATCCCAACCTTTTATCCCACTCCTGACACCACTTGTCGCGGTTTTTCTATAGCCCGGATAACTATGGATGGAGGCGGGGACTTTTAGGTGCGACAAACCGGGCTTCACCACCGTTAGCTAGATAGCTGCGCCAATGCTAGGGCTAGCCTGCTAGTTAGCTAGTTAGCCGTGTGCTAATGGGTTAGCAAGCTCACCTTGGGACCAGGGCTGGTGATGGAACAGGGCGGCTGAGCTCTAGGCGGGGCGGGAGATGGATGGCTGCTCTCCGGGGTGCGTGTCTCTCTCTCTCTCTCTCTGTACTCTGGCTCCGGTGTGACCGGGTGAATGTCTCTCTCAGTCTCTCTGGGGAAGCTCTCGGGGGTAGTCAGCTAGCTACAGGTACCGAGGCAGTCTGCTGCTAACACTACCACTGCTAGCCACCGTATCTACTGTCTAGCCTAGGATACGCTAGGTTTCCCTGCTCTATCCCACGCTAAGGTGACAGTCTACGATATGGTTACTAAACAGTTCTGGCGCTTTGTCTCTCCCGCGGTGTCTAGTTGCGTCTGTGACAGCGCGAGCTAACCTGTGATTGGTCCTCTAGCTGCACGAGCCCAGTGCAACATTCCAAGTACATCCCCAGGCATTTCCCACTACAATATCAAAGCCTCACTCTAGTTACAAGTATGCTGCGTTATAACATATTTTTAACGATATTTTAATGTTCTTGTCTTTTTTAAGTCCTTAAACTTCTAAGAGTGAAATGTTGTGTAGTGCACAATCTCGCCTACTTTTCACTGGGATGGGTGGGCTCTGCTTTTTTCAGGACTGCCTTTAACGTTGTGAATTTCGCAGTTTGCGCATGCGTATTGCGTAGCTTAATGCAAAAGCCACCGACGAGGAAAGGCACTGCTTATGACGGGAATGCGAGCCAGTCAGAGACATCAAGGTGTTAAAGTGTTACAATGTCACAGATCTCATAATGAATCTTGTTTATTTTCGAATGCTTAAATGTTGAATTCTGTCCTCGCACTGTTACACATAGGAATGTCTAGCATTTTGCATTCATTGTAATGTATTATTCACAGAATATTTTCATGGAAAGATTGCTATTTCAGTTTTGTGATATGTATAATTGTGAATAGTGGATTAATATGATGTTCTCTGTGATGTTTTTCTGTACTTGTACTTTATTGTTAGATATAGATTTTTGTTTAATTTGCATCCTTGAATTTTCCAAATCATTAATGCTGTTTAGTTATGATAAAGTAGTGCATATCAAAGAGCCCATCGTAGTTTTTGTTTTTTTGGGGGGTTTTTTGTATCCTGTCCGGATTCTTACATACTTACTTACTTACTTCACCAGGGTACATAATGTACAATACATACTACGACTACTACTACTACTACTTTCGGCTTCTCCAGTTAGGGGTCGCTCCAGCGGATCATGCATTTCCATCTCTTCCTGTCCTCTGCATCTTCCTCTATCACGCCAGCCACCTGCATGTCTTCCCTCATATCCATAAACCTCCTCTTTGGCCTTCCTCTTCTCCTCTTCCCTGGCAGGTCCATATTCAGCATCCTTCTCCCAGTATACCCAGCATCTCTCCTCCACACATGTCCAAACCATCTCAATCTTACCTCTATTGCTTTGTCTCCACACCGTCCAACCTGAGCTGTCCCTCTAATATACTCCTTCCTAATCCTGTCCTTCTTCATCACTCCCAGTGAAAATCTTATCATCTTCAACTCTGCCACCTCCAGCTCCACCTCTTGTCTTTTCGTCAGTGCCACTGTCTCCAAACCATACAACATTGCTGGTCTCAAAACCATTTTGTAAACCTTTAACTCTTGCTAGCACCCTTCTGTCGCAAATCCCTCCCGACACTCTTCTCCACCCACTCCACCCTGCCTGCACTCTCTTCTTCACCTCTCTCCTGCACTCCCCATTACTTGGGACAGTTGACCTCAAGTATTTAAACTCATATGCCTTTGTCACCTCCACTCCTTGCATCCTGACCATGCTACTGTCCTCCCTCTCATTCACGCATAGGTATTCTGTCTTGTTCCTATTGACTTTCATTCCTCTTCTCTCCAGTACATACCTCCACCTCTCCAGGCTCTCCTCAACCTGCACCCTACTCTCGCTACAGATCACAATGCCATCTGTGAACATCATCATCCACAGAGACTCCTGCCTGATCTCGTCCGTCGACCCGTCCATCACCATTGCAAACAAGAAAGGACTCAGAGCCGATCCTTGATGTAATCCCACCTCCACCTTGAACCCATCTGTCATCCAACCGCATACCTCACCACTGTCACACCTCCCTCATACATATCCTGCACCACTCCTACATACTTCTTTGCAATTCACGACTTCCTCATATACCACACCTCCTCTCTCGGCACCCTGTCATATGCTTTCTCTAAATCCACAAAGACACAATGCAACTCCTTCTGGCCTTCTCTATACTTCTCCATCAACATTCTCAAAGCAAACATCACATCTGTGGCGCTCTTTCATGGCATGAAACCATACTGCTTCTTGCTGATCATCACGTCTCCTCTTAACCTAGCTTCTATTACTCTTCCCCAAATCTTCATGCTGTGGCTGATCAACTTTATACCTCTGTAGTTGTTACAGTTCTGCACATCACCCTTGTTCTTGAAAATCGGTACCAGTATGCTTCTTCTCCACTCCTCAGGGATCCTCTCACTTTCCAGGATTGTGTTAAACAATCTAGTTAAAAACTCCACTGCCATCTCTCCTAAACACCTCAATGCCTCCACAGGTATGTCATCAGGACCAACTGCCTTTCCACTCTTCATCCTGTTCATAGCTGCCCTCACTTCCTCCTTGCTAATCCACTGAACTTCCTGATTCACTATCCCCACATCATCCACCCTTCTCTCTCTCTCATTTTCTTCATTAATCAGCCCCTCAAAGTATTCCTTCCACCTTCTCAGCACACTCTCCTCGCTTGTCAGCACATTTCCATCTCTATCCTTGATCACCCTAACCTGCTGCACATCCTTCGCAGCTTGGCCCCTCTGTCTAGCCAATCGGTACAAGTCCTTTTCTCCTTCCTTAGTGTCTAACCTGTCATACAACTCACCATACGCCTTTTCCTTTGCCTTTGCCACCTCTCTCTTTACTTTACGCTGCATCTCCTTGTACTCCTTTCTACTTTCGTCATCTCTCTTACTATCCCACTTCTTTGCCAACCACTTCCTCTGTATAATTTGCTGTACTTCCTCATTCCACCACCAAGTCTCCTTGACTTCCTTTCTCTGTCCTGATGACACACCAAGTACCTTCCTAGCTGTCTCCCTCACTATTTCTGCAGTGGTTGTCCAGCCATCTGGCTACTCTTCACTACCACCCAGTGCCTGTCTTAACTCCTGCCTGAACTCCACACAACAGTCTTCCTTCTTCAACTTCCACCATTTGATCTTCGGCTCTGCCTTCACTCTCTTCCTCTTCTTGGTCTCCAAAGTCATCCTACAGACCACCATCCGATGCTGCCTAGCTACGTTCTCCCGTCACCACCTTGCAGTCTCCAATCCCTTTTAGATGGCGCCTTCTACATAAGATATAGTCCACCTGTGTGCACTTTCCTCCACTCTTGTATGTCACCCTGTGTTCCTCCCTCTTCTTGAAATATGTATTCACCACAACCATTTCCATCCTTTTCGAAAAATCCACTACCATCTGTCCTTCCACATTTCTCTTCTTGACACCATACCTACCCATCATCTCCTCTTCACCTCTGTTCCTTTCACCAACATGTCCATTGAAGTCCGCTCCAATCACGTCATCCAACTCACTCCAGAATTATTCTTTCTTTTCCATCTCACACCCAACTTGCGGGGCATATGCACTGATAACATTCAGCAATACATCTTCAATTTCCAGCTTCATACTCATCACTCTGTCTGACACTCTCTTCACCTTCAGCACACTCGACATGCTCGTCCTTCAGAATGACCCCTACCCCATTTCTCCTCCCATTTGCACCATGGTAGAAGAGTTTGAACCCACCTCCAATACTCCTGGCCTTACTCCCCTTCCACCTGGTCTCTTGCACACACAGTATGCCTACCTTTCTTCTCTCCATCATGTCAGCCAGCTCTCTCCCTTTACCAGTCATAGTGCCAACATTCAAAGTTCCAACTCTCACCTCCACATGCCTACCCTTCCTCCTCTCTAGCTGCCTCTGGACATGCCTTTCCCCTCTCCTTCTCCTTCGGCCAACAGTAGCATAGTTGCCACCGGCACCCTGCTGGTTAACAGTACCGGTGGCGGTCGTTGGTAACCCGGGCCTCGACCGATCCGGTATGAAAATCTTATTTATGATCCTCATATTTGATTGAGCAAAGATTTCACGCCAGATTCACTTTCTTACGCAACCCTCCCCATTTATCCGGGCTTGGGACCGGCACTAAGAATGCACTGGCTTGTGCATCCTCAGTGACTGGGTTTACAATACATACATATATATATATATATATATATATATATATATATATATATATATATATATATATATATATATATATATATATTATATACACATAATTAAATATATATAATTAGTGTATAATTATCGTAATTATTACTGTTATACAAATAGGCTCCAGCATCCCCGGGACCCTGACAGCAGGATAAACGGTTCAGATGATAGATGGATATGACTATGATAGTTACAGTAATATAGTTATTACCAATTACAATATATAACATAAGTATGTATTATAATTACTATAAAATTATTATGCATAACAATAATGGTAATATAAAATTGTAATATATGTATAATATATAGTGAAGGGCTACAATGTCATAGATTTGTGCTATTAAAAAAGCCGGCTAGCTCATTTAATTTTGAGCAGTTTAGGTACACTTCAGTCAAAATCAGTAATGTCGACCATCGTACGTCGTCATAGTTTTAACAAACGGATTACTAGATTACTGAAATGCCCTTTGATGGCCTGGCGGCCTGTCCAGGGTGTCTCCCACCTGCTGCCCAATGACTGCTGGGATAGGCTCCAGCATCCCCGCGACCCTGAGAGCAGGATAAACAGTTTGGATAATGCATAGATGGATTACCAGCAAAATTTACTTGTCATCAAGCAAGGCAGGCCTATACCAGCTCTCCTTGACCTCCAGAAGCATGAACGGCAGAAAATCAGCCAATCATTCCAGCCGGAGCGGTACATGAGGAAAGAGTGGCTATGCGGCTGTGGCTCCAATGCTACCAGCAGCAGGCATCCCTGGTTTCCTGTTTTCCAGATAGCGGGACAGTGTATGGGACAGGGTATGGGACAGCTTATGGGGATAGTGTATGGGGACAGTGTATGGGAGAGTATATGGGACAGTTTATGGGGACAGTGTATGGGACAGTGTATGGGTAGGTGTATGGGACAGAGTATGGGACGGTTTATGGTGACAGGGTATGGGACTGGGTATGGGTGTATGGGATAGGGTATGGGACAATGTATGGGTAGGTGAATGGGCCAGGGTATGGGACAGGGTATGGGACAGCGTATGGGACAGTGTATGGGACAGGGTATGGGACGGGGTATGAGAAAGGGTATGGGACAGTGTATGGGTAGGTGCATGAGACAAGGTATGGGACAGTGTATGGGTAGGTGTATGAGACAGGGTATGAGACAGGGTGTGGGACAGTGTATGGGACAGTGTACGGGACAGTGTATGGGTAGGTGTATGGACCAAGGTATGAGACAGGGTATGGGACAGTGTATGGGTAGGCGTATGAGACAGTGTATGGGACAGGGCATGAGACAGTGTAAGAGACAGTGTATGGGACAGGGTATGGGACAGTATATGGGTAAGTGTATGAGACAGTGTATAGCACAGGGTATGAGACAGTGTACGGGACAGGGTATGAGACAATGTATGGGGCAATGTATGGGTAGGTATATAAGACAGGGTATGGGACAGCGTACGGAACAGGGTATGGGACAGTGTATTGGACAGTGTATGGGAAAGGGTATGAGTCAGTGTATGGGACAGTGTATGGGACAGGATATGGGACAGGGTATGAGACAGTGTACGAGACACGGGGTATGGGACAGTGTATGGAACAGGGTATTATACAGTGTATGGGACAGGGTATGAGACAGTGTACGGGGCAGTGTATGAGACAGGGTACGAGGCAGGGTATGGGACAGCGTATGGGACAGTGTATTGGACAGTGTATGGGACAGTTTATGGGTAGGTGTATGAGACAGTTTATAGGACAGGGTATGAGACAGTGTATGGGACAGTGTATGGGACAGGGTATGGGACAGTGTATGGACAGTGTATGGGTAGGTGTATGGGACAGGGTATGGGACAGTGTATTGGACAGTGTATGGGACAGTGGATGAGTCAGTGTATGGGACAGTGTATGGGACAGTGTACGGGACAGTGTATGGGACAGGTTATGGGACAGAGTTGTAAAAACCAGGTCCAGAAAGTTAAAGTCCAAACCATGTTTTTGCTCCACTCATGCACTATCCCAGCAGATTCTAGTCAACACCACTCCTCAACGAGGTAGGGAAACTAGCTAATGAAATCAACTGGATTAGTAACATGGTTGGAGCAAATACACAGTTTGGACATTTACTTTCTGGACCTGGTTTTTACAACTATGGTATGGGACAGTGTACGGGACAGCATATGGGTAGGTGTATGGCACAGGGTAAGAGACAGTTTATGAGGGCAGTGTATGGGGACAGTGTATGGGACAGGTTATGGGACAGAGTTGTAAAAACCAGGTCCAGAAAGTTAAAGTCCAAACCATGTTTTTGCTCCACTCATGCACTATCCCAGCAGATTCTAGTCAACACCACTCCTCAACGAGGTAGGGAAACTAGCTAATGAAATCAACTGGATTAGTAACATGGTTGGAGCAAATACACAGTTTGGACATTTACTTTCTGGACCTGGTTTTTACAACTATGGTATGGGACAGTGTACGGGACAGCATATGGGTAGGTGTATGGCACAGGGTAAGAGACAGTTTATGAGGGCAGTGTATGGGGACAGTGTATGGGACAGTTTATGAGGACAGTGTATGGGACAGTGTACGGAACAGTTTATGGGGACAGTGTATGGGACAGTGTACGGAACAGTTTATGGGGACAGTGTACGGGACAGTGTATGGTAGGTGTATGGGACAGGGTACGAGACAGAGTATGGGACAGCGTATGGGATAGGGTATGGGACAGTGTATGGGACAGTGTATGAGACAGGGTGTGGGACAGTGTATGGGGAAGTGTATGGGACAGGGTATGGGACAGTGTATTGGACAGGGTATGAGACAGTGTACGGGACAGTGTACGAGACAGGGTATGGGACAGTGTATGGGATAGTGTATGGGACAATGTATGGGAGAGTGTATGGGTAGGTGTATGGGACAGGGTATGAGACAGGGTATGGGACAGTGTATTGGACAGTGTATGGGACAGTGTATGGGTAGGTGTATGGGACAGGGTACGAGACAGAGTATGGGACAGCGTATGGGAAAGGGTATGGGACAGTGTATGGGCAGGTGTATGAGACAGTGTATATGACAGAGTATGAGACAGTGTACAGGACAATGTATGGGACAGTGTATGGGACAGCTTATGGGAAGGTGTATGGGCAGGGTTTGGGACAGTGTATGGGACAGTGTACGCAACAGTTTATGGGTAGGTGTATGGGACAGGATATGAGACAGGGTATGGGACAGGGTATGGGACAGTGTATGGGTAGGTGTATGAGACAGTGTATAGGACAGGGTATGAGACAGTGTATGGGACAGTGTATGGGACAGGGTATGGGACAGTGTATTGGTAGGTGTATGGGACAGGGTATGATACAGTGTATGGGACAGGGTATGAGACAGTGTACGGGACAGTGTATGGGACAGTGTATGAGACAGGGTATGGGACAGTGTATGGGACAGTGTATGGGACAGGGTATGGGACAGTGTATCGGACAGTGCATGGGACAGAGTATGAGGCAGTGTACGGGACAGGGTATGATACAGTGTATGGGACAGGGTATGAGACAGTGTATGGGACAGTGTATGGGACAGTGTATGAGACAGGGTATGGGACAGTGTATGGGACAGGGTATGGGACAGAGTTGTAAAAACCAGGTCCAGAAAGTTAAAGTCCAAACCATGTTTTTGCTCCACTCATGCACTATCCCAGCAGATTCTAGTCAACGCCACTCCTCAACGAGGTAGGGAAACTAGCTAATGAAATCAACTGGATTAGTAACATGGTTGGAGCAAATACACAGTTTGGACATTTACTTTCTGGACCTGGTTTTTACAACTCTGGTATGGGACAGTGTACGGCAGTGGTTCTCAACCTTTTTGGGGTCCTGGACCCCCTGCGTATTTTTGATCAACCCTGAGGACCCCTCCACCTGATCTTGGGGGAGGGGGGTTGCAATTTGATAGAAACAGTAGAAACTGCATTTTAAATTGCATTATAGCATTTATTCACTCTGGGGCAAAAATAAGAGCTTTCAGTTGTAACTTAGATATAGTTAACAAAACAGAATTCTTATGCAGTAAATTTCAGATATATGTAACAAAACAGAATTCTTATGCAGTAACTTTCAGATATATGTAACAAAACAGAATATGTATTCAGTAACTTTCAGATATATGTAACAAAACAGAATAAGTATTCAGTAACTTTCAGATATATGTAACAACACAGAATTTTTATGCAGTAACTTTTAACAATTCAAACGGGAGCGAGATCTCTTATTAAAATACAATAAATTAAACTTGTGAAACAGATGTAATTAGAGAAAAAAGTCCTGTTACCCTTTATAGTTAGGTAGATAAAGGTCTCAGTCACATTTGAGTAAAATAATCCTATTTCTATAAATGTCATAGGATATTTTTTTAAAGATATTTTATTTTCACGGACCCCTTGCAATTACACCACGGACCACTAGGGGTCCGCGGACCCCCGGTTGAGAAACACTGGTGTACGGGACAGCATATAGGTAGGTGTACGGGACAGTGTATGGGACAGTGTATAGGTAGGTGTCTGTGAATGTTCTCATTCATCCAGGTCATGGTTATCCAAAGGAGTTGAATCAAGTGCAAGTGGACTTGGTATATATCCGTGAAGACGTTTCGCCTCGCCAGTCAGACTAGCTTGGTCTAGTCAGAAAGGTACGAACTGAGGAAGCTTCTTGGATGAGAGGCGAAACGTCTTCACGGATATATACCAAGTCCACTTGCACTTGATTCAACTCCTTTGGATAAGTGTATAGGTGGGTGCATGAGACAAGGTATGGGACAGTGTATGGGTAGGTGTATGAGACAGTGTATAGGACAGGGTATGAGACAGGGTGTGGGACAGTGTATGGGACAGTGTATGGGTAGGTGTATGGAACAGGGTATGAGACAGGGTATGGGACAGCGTTTCATACAAGCATACAACATGAAACAAACATACAACATGAAACAATCATACACAATGAAACAGTCATACACAATGAAACAATCATACACAATGAAACAAACATACGCAATGAAACAAACATACAACATGAAACAATCATACACAATGAAACAGTCATACACAATGAAACAATCATAAACAATGAAACAAACATACGCAATGAAACAAACATACGCAATGAAACAAACATACAACATGAAACAATCATACACAATGAAACAAACATACACAATGAAACAATCATACGCAATGAAACAAACATACAACATGAAACAATCATACACAATGAAACAAACATACAACATGAAACAATCATACACAATGAAACAATGGTACACAATGAAACAATCATACACAATGAAACAATCATACACAATGAAACAGTCATACACAATGAAACAATCATAAACAATGAAACAAACATACGCAATGAAACAAACATACAACATGAAACAATCATACACAATGAAACAAACATACAACATGAAACAATCATACACAATGAAACAATCATACGCAATGAAACAAACATACAACATGAAACAATCATACGCAATGAAACAAACATACAACATGAAACAATCATACACAATGAAACAAACATACAACATGAAACAATCATACACAATGAAACAATGGTACACAATGAAACAATCATACACAATGAAACAATCGTACGCAATGAAACAAACATACGCAATGAAACAATCATACACAATGAAACAATCATACACAATGAACAAACATACACAATGAAACAATCATACACAATGAAACAAACATACACAATGAAAGCCACTACATGTTGTGGCAGCACTACAAATTTGTATCATCCATCCATCCATCCATTATGTGACCAGCTTATCCTGCTCTCAGGGTCATGGGGATGCTTGAGCCTAATCCAGCAGTCATTGGGCGGCAGGACGGGAGACACCCTGGACAGGCCGCCAGGCCATCACAGGGCCGACAAACACACACACACACACACACACACACACACACACACACACACACACACACACACACACACACACACACACACACAGACTTACTTAACGTTGTCCGTCATGTCCGACAATGACAAACCTGCCTCTGCTACTTGTGAGTCTTCTTGTGGCTGTAAAGCCCGATCCGCGACCCACAATGTCTGCCACAGACAGAACAGGTGAGAGCACTGACTGGGGGTGTAGGTGTGGCACTGGTTTCATGTCTCTTTAGACATCTCCTGGTCCTTCGATCATCTCGGTCCCCCTCGAGCTTTTGCACCCCTTGTTAACAAAGCTGCCACCAGATGGAGCGTTGGGCAGCAGTGTCCTCCAGCTGGCTCGGGTTCAGGCTGCACTTTTTTATGATGGTCTTCAGTTGGTCTCTGTACCGTTTTTCTGGCGCCCTGCCAAGCGGCGGCCACGATGTAGCTGACCATACAGCACTTTACGTGGTAAGTGCTCCTTCGGCATCCTGATGACGTGACTGAGCCAGCGAAGTTGGTGCTGGGTGACAGTAGCCTCCATGCTGATGCAGTTGGTCTTGCAGAGTATGGGGCACTCGGTCACGCCAGGTTATCCTCAGAATGCATTGTAGGCAAATGATGTGGAAGGCCTCAAGTATCCTGAGGTGGTGGCTGTACAGGGTCCACGCCTCACAGCTGTAGAGGAGAGTCGTGATGACAACTGCCAAGTAGACAGATATTTTGGTGTGGAGGTTGAGGTCTTTGTTTTGAAAGACCCTTCTCCTAAGTCTGCCAAAAGAGGATGATGCTTGTTTAATCCGGTTTTGTATCTCCCTGTCGTGTCAGGGCCAGTGTGGCCGGGTAAAGACTGCGGACCCAAAAGCAGACTCAGGGACAGAAAATAGGTTTAGGTGTTTTTAATCAGGAGAGCAGATAACTTAAAGGCCAAACATGGAATTAAGGAACCGATGAGGTAGTAAAAAGACAAACTCAAAAATATCAAAAATCCTTAGCAATGGTACAGGCAGGGATCCGGCAGATATCCGAAAGGTCAAAAACTGGCAGAGTTCGGTGCACAGGTGAGCATGGAAACACAGCAAAGGTACAGGCAGGGATCAGGCAGACTCATGTGGCTAGACAGGCAGAGATTGGCAACAAGGGACAGGGTAGAGCAAAGTGTCTAAAACAATAGGCGAAAACACGATCCAGAGACAGGCGTGGGTCAAAAATCAGGAGTCCAAAAGTAGTAAGCATGAGCAAGATCTCCCTCCGAGCGACGCAACAATCTAGCAAGGAGTGTAGCTCCTGGCGTGGCTTAAAAAGCCATGGCTGACGAGGAGAGTGGCAGCAGGTGTGGTAGAGCAGGAGCTGATTGTTGGCTGTGTCACATGTCATCAACCAGGAGACAGGGCAGAAAGGAAAACCTGGCCTGGAGTGCACAGAGCAGCACATGCACGCCAAGTTGCAGGCTAGTTCGGCTGGACTGTGACAGTACCCCCTCTCCTACGGACGCCACCAGGCATCCCAGCCATGATCTCAAGGTGCTGTCGGTGAAAGTCCACAATGAATCTGGCAAGAACCCATTAGCACTCCTCTGGGCCGTAGCCCTCCCAGTCGACAAGGTACTGGAATCCCCTGCCCCGCCGCCAGGCCTTCAGGAGCCTTCTCACCGAAAACACCTCACCACCATCAACAACCCTGGGAGGGGGAGGGGGTCTTGGGGGTGGGGATAGGGGACTCAAGACAAGGGTTTTAACTTGAGAAACATGGAAAGTAGGATTAATACGACGCATGGTCAGGGGCAAGGCAAGTTGGACAGAACAGGGGTTGGTAACCTTGGAGATGGTGAATGGTCCGATGAATCTGGCATTCAGCTTGCGGCATGGGGACTTGAGAGGTAGATCGCGTGAAGAGAGCATTACTCTCTGGCCCACCTTGTACACTGGAGCTGCAGAGTGATGCCTATCCGCCTGTTTCTTGAAGGCATCTATCGGACGCAAGAGCTGGGTCCTGGCCCGAGACCAGGTTCTCTTGCAGCTGTGCACAAAGGCCTGAGCTGAAGGAACCGAAACCTCCTCCTCTTGAGAGGGGAAGAGGGGGGGTTGGTAGCCCAGACAACAGTGGAAGGGGGAGAGGCCAGTAGCAGAGGTGGGCAAGGAGTTGTGGGCATACTCCACCCAGGGAAGTGTCTTGCTCCAAGATGTACGGTCCTGGCATGTCAAGCACCTGAGAGCCACCTTCAGCTTCTGGTTTGCCCTCTCAGTCTGTCCATTTGTCTGGGGGTGGAAACCTGAAGACAAGCTTGGAGAGGCACCAATTAGTTTGCAGAAGGCCTTCCAGAACTGAGCAGAGAACTGTGGTCCACGATCAGATAAAATCTTACAGGGGAGACCATGCAGATAGAAAACATATAGTACCAACAATTCAGCAGTTTGCTTGGCAGAGGGTAATTGAGGTAAGGGGATGAAATGAGCAGCTTTAGAGAAGCGATCCACCACAGTCAATATGCATGTGTTGCCAGCCGACTTTGGGAGCCCCGTTACAAAATCTATGGCAATATGTGACCAGGGGCGGTGAGGAACGGGGAGGGGCCTCAGGAGACCTGCCGGAGGCCTGTTACCTGACTTGTTTCTAGTGCAGACATCACAGGCTGCAACAAATATCTGGATATCCCTCTTCATGGATGGCCACCAAAAGCGCTGCTTGATCATAGCCATGGTTCAGTTGCCCCAGGGTGGCAGGCGATACTTGAGCTGTGGCCCCAATTCAACACCTGGGGCCGAACTGAGAGGGGCACAAAGAGGCAGTTAGTTGGATCATTACCTGGTCCGGGTTCCTGACCCCGAGCCTCTTGGACCAGGGCCTCAATCCTCAGCAGCCCTGCTCCCACCAGGCATCGAGGAGGGAGGATAGTCTCCGGGGGGTGTGGGTCCTGAGCTGAGGAAAATTGCCTTGAGAGGGCATCTGGTTTGGCATTTCTAGATCCAGGGCGATATGAGAGAGAAAAATTAAAACGTGAAAAAAGAGTGACCATCTGGCTTGTCGAGCATTTAGCTGCTTGGCCGTCCGGAGGTATTCCAGATTCTTGTGGTCTGTCCACTGATCTCTGTGACAGGATGGCCCCTACCCCTGACTCCGAGGCATCAACTTCAATGACAAACTGGCGAGAAGGGTCAGGGATGGTGAGTATCGAGGCGGAGGTGAATCTGTGCTTGAGATCAGCAAAGGCTCTCTCTGCTCCTTTATTCCAACGGAAAGGGGTCTTAGTTGAGGTGAGTGCGGTGAGCGGGCCAGCCACGGAACTGTAGTCCCTGATAAAGCGCCTGTAAAAGTTCGCAAACCCCAGGAACTGCTGGAGTGCCCGCCTCGAGGGAGGGGTGGGCCAGTCAAGCACTGCCTTCAGTTTCAAGGGGTCCATCTCGATCTGGGAGGGAGAGATAATAAAGGATACAGAGTCCTTGTGACGTTCACATTTTTCTGCTTTGACAAAAAGTTTGTTCTCCAGCAGCCGCTGGAGAACCTGCCTGACATGGAGTCTGTGAGCCTCAAGAGAGTGAGAAAAAATTAAAATATCATCAAGATACACAAAAACATTCAAAAAATATCGTAGAACATCATTGACCAGGGCTTGCAAGACAGCTGGAGCATTGGTCAAACCGAATGGGACCACAAGATATTCATAGTGGCTGTAGGGGTGTTGAAGGCAGTTTTCAAATCAAATCAAATCAATTTTATTTGTATAGCCCAATATCACAAATTACAAATGTGCCTCAGTGGGCTTAACAGCAACGCAACATCCTGTCCTTAGACCCTCTCATCGGATAAGGAAATACTCCCTAAAAAAAACCCTTTAACAGGGAGAAAAAATAGGAAGAAACCTCAGGGAGAGCAACAGAGGAGGGATCTCTCTCCCAAGACGGACAGCGTGCAATGGAAGTTGTGTTCACGCAATTTACATAATACAACATTGAAAGAGGAAAACAGAATTATAATGGACATCACATTTATGAAGAACATGATGCACAGGATGCCAAGCAGTGTCCACGTGCCAACGGAGCAGTCCAGGACCCAAGCCACGCGACCAGCATCATCATGTACTAAGAAAAACTTAGGTGAGTAGTGGAAGGGCAGGCAGCATCCAAATGGCGGCCACCATCACCATGGAGACCCAGGAGGAGAACCGACCGCACATGCATGCAAGAGAGACTCAAATGACACCATTCAAACACAGAGAAAGAGAAAGGAGAAGACGTCATTCAGAGAGAGAGAAAAGACATGTTAGAGAAGAGAACAGTTTGCAATAGTCATTAGCCATAATCAATTAAGTCATCAATTCGTCGTAATCTATACTCTGTAATCTATACTCGATAATCTCGTCGGCAGAAGATTGGTTGGTAAATTCATTGAGACGGCAAACCAACCCGCCATCCAGTACAGGTTGTGAAGCACTCAACTTAAAGGCAACTAGTTGTAAACTAAGGCAAAAAGATAAGTTTTAAGTTTGGATTTAAAGGTCTCAACAGACTCTGATGGTCTGATGGCAGCAGGCAGGTTATTCCACAACAATGGAGCCCGATAGGAAAAGGCCCTGCTGCCACCAGCTGACTTCTTTTTAACTTTAGATACACACAGGAGCCCTGTATTTTGAGAACGAAGTGCTCGAGATGGCATGTAAGGTTTAAAGAGATCAGACAGGTAGGATGGAGCAAGCCCATTTAGGGTTTTATAAGTCAGCAGAAGCACCTTGTATTCTGATCTAACATGGATAGGAAGCCAATGAAGGGAGGCAAGAATTGGTGTAATATGGTCAAATTTCCTAGTTTTAGTTAGGATTCTAGCAGCAGCATTCTGAACCGTCTGAAGACTTTTAGTACTAGAATGTGGCAGACCTGAGAACAGAACATTACAGTAATCAAGTCTGGATGACACAAATGCATGTATTAGAGTCTCTGCGTCAGCCATGAAGAGAAAAGACCGAATTTTAGATATGTCACGTAAATGAAAAAAGGCAGTCTTGGTGATTTCTTTAATGTGCTTATCAAAGGAAAGGCTGGGATCAAACATAACACCAAGATTTTTGGCTGCCACACTTTGTGAAACCACAGAGTTGTCGATTGTTATCGTTACTTGATCAAATTGGTGTCTGTGTCTAGCAGGGCCAATGACTAGCATCTCGGTTTTATCCGAATTTAAAAGCAGAAAGTTAAGTGACATCCAGTTTTTCACAGTAGCCAAGCAGGCCTCTAAGTTAGTGATTTGAGTATGGTCATCAGCCCTTATAGGCACATACAGCTGAGTATCATCAGCATAGCAATGGAAATTTATTCTGTAACTGCGTATGATTTGGCCAAGAGGTGTAATGTAAAGAGAGAAAAGTAGAGGGCCAAGTACTGAGCCCTGTGGCAAACCATGTTTAATGTCAGAAAATTTTGATATAATATTATTATAGCAGACACAATGTGTTCTTCCAGATAAGTAGGACTTAAGCCAAGAGAGAGCTAAGCCAGAGACACCAAAATTACAATTTAATCTATCCAAAAGTATACAGTGATCAGTGGTGTCAAAGGCTGCACTGAGGTCCAGTAGTAGAAGTACAGAAGTGGAATCAGAGTCGATCGCCAGTAAAAGATCATTTACCACTCTGGTCAGAGCAGTTTCAGTGGAGTGACAGGGCCTGAAAGCCGACTGAAAAGGTTCATATAGATCGTTTTCTTGTATGTGGGTCAGAAGTTGTTGATACACAACTCTCTCTAGTACTTTAGAGAAGAATGGAAGATTAGAGACTGGCCGATAGTTATTAAGAGACCCTGGATCAAGGTGAGGTTTTTTAAGTAGAGGTTTAACCACAGCTGTCTTAAAACTGCTGGGAACAATGCCAGTAGTAAGAGATAAATTAACGATGTCTAGCATTGTAGGTCCAAGAATTGCCAGAGGTCTTTAAAAAGTTTTGCTGGTAAGGGATCAAGTAGGCAAGCAGTTGGTTTAGAAGCTGACATGAACTTAGTCAAAGTATCAAGTGAGATAGTCGCAAAAGCTGTAATAACTGGAACTGACAGTGACCCATTGTGTAGATATGAATTTAGTATGACAGGATCTGCAGGAGTAGATGGAGTTGAAGAACTAATTTTGTTTAAGATCTCCTCAACCTTATTGCGGAAAAAATCTAGAAATTCATGTGCTGTGAATGGTGAGCAGCTAATACGATAAACTTGAGGCATGAGGACAGACAAAAGGGGCTCCACCCAAAGATGGTGTTATCTGAGCAGTTAACATTGGGATTATGTATGGACAGCCAGGGGAGTCCAAGAACAATAGGAACATGGGGCCTCTCTATGACGTGGAAGAATATCACTTCAGAGTGGTTACCTGAAATTCGTAGTGAGACGGGAGCTGTTCTGTGGGTGATCGAGCTCAAACAGCTGCCATCAAGGGTCTGAACAGTGAGGGGTTGATCTAGAACTACAAGAGGAATTCCAAGGTTTTTAGCAGTAGTGGAGGATATCAAGTTCCTGTCCGCACCTGAGTCAATGAGGGCATGAAGAGCATGAGACTGGTTTCCATGAGAAAGCACAACTGGCAGATAGGAACGCTGGATAGGGGAGTGATTCTGGACCGTACCCACCAGGCTCCCCAATGTCACTGGTGGGCCCCTCTTTTTAAAGTGCATGACTGGCAAAAATGACCCACCTTCCCACAATAAAAGCATGCCTTGGTGTCTCGTGGGCGTTGGCGTTCCTCAGGGGTGACTCGAGCTGAATCAACCTGCATGGGTTCGGGAAGTGGGGCATTGGGCAACAGAAGAGGTAACAGACCGAGCCTGGAGGGGGGGGGCTTGGGTCTTCTCCAGCATCCTCTGCCTGATGCGGGAGAAGACCCAAGCAGCCAAGTCCATTAGACCAGACAGGTTAGTAGGTAGTTCTCTTGACACCAATTCATCTTTGATGGAATCCGATAAACCATTCAGAAAAGCATCAAACAGGGAGTCATCGTTCCAGTTACAAGAAGCTGCTAGTGTACGAAATTCGATTGGCACAGACCGTGTGCCTTGGCGAAGTCCCATGATCTCTCTCGCTGCCTCTCTGCCAGAAAAAGAGCGGTCGAAAACCCTCCTCATTTAAGTAGTGAACTCCTGGTAGCTTGAGCAGCACGCAGCGTTGGAATCCCTCAAGGCAGGTCCCCACTCTCGAGCCCTTCCCGTGTGAAGCGTGATGACATATGCAACACGGGAGCGCTCTGTTGGAAAAGCGAGAGACTGGAGTTCCAGAAATAGAGAGCATTGGGAGAGAAAAGACAGACAGGTCCTGGCCTGGAGTGCACAGAGCAGCACATGCACGCCAAGTTGCAGGCTAGTTTGGCCGGACTGTGACATGTCGATGGTGCATTCATCAGACAGGAAGCTGCCCAGGTATTTGAAGGATTCCACTGTTGCAAGTCATTTGTCGGAGATGGTGAAGGTTGGTGAATGAGATGGAGGAGTAGATGCCCACTGGCATACTACTTCAGTCTTTGCCAGCTTTATAGAGAGCCCCAGCCCACCATACGCCCTTGCAGCAGCTGCAAGGGTAGCTTGCAGTGGCTCTGATATGTGGGCCACAATTGCACAATCATCTGCGTACTGTACAGATGTCATTTTTGTGATCACTTGGAGCCTACGGATGTTAAATAGATTTCCATCTAGTCTGAAGTCCACAGTAACCCCACTGTCCTTCCGGATTTCCTCGTGGAGCAGCAATGTCATACACAGGAGGAAGATGATAAAAAGAACTGGAGCAAGGATGCACCCCTGACGTACGCCAGTGCACACCCCGAAGGGCTCGGATTCCTGGCCTCCAACTGTCACAAGTGCCATCATTCCCACATGAAATTGTTGACAAACTTTCGTGGGCAGCCAAACTTCAGGAGGATGTTCCACAGGATGTCCCTGTTGACTGTGTCGAAAGCCTTTGACAGGTCGATGAAGGCTATGAAGAGGTCCTGGTGTTGTTCCCTACACTTCTCCTGGAGTTGCCGTGCTGTGAACACCATGTCCACAGTACTCGTATTCCTCCTGAACCCACATTGTGACTCAGGCAACAACTCCTCTGAGATGTTTTTTTTACCAGCCTGTTACACAGGCTGGTAAAGTCAAGCCTACAGTCAAGCCTCTTCTTTCCCGAACTCTGGAGACAAACAGCGGGGCATACCTTCACCTGGAGCCTGGTCATGATGAGCCGGTGATCTGTCCAGCACTCAGCACCTCTCATTGCACAAGTGAATAAGACGTCTTTTATATCAGTGCATCTCACAATGACGTAGTCCAACAGGTGCCAATGTTTGGAGCGTGGGTGCATCCAGGATGTGTTGTGCTTATTTTTTAATTAGAAGAGGGTGTTTGTGATGGTCAAGCCATAGAGGCTTAGCAGGCGCAGTCCATTAGCATTGACTTTCCCAATGCCATGCCCACCAATGACACCACTCCACACCTTGTTGTCTTTCCCAACTCTGACATTGAAATCTTCCAGCAAAAAGATCTTATCCTCCTTGGGTATACGACGGAGAGCCTCATCTAGTGACTGATAGAAGTGGTCCTTTACGTCATCCTCTGACGGTAGCGTTGGTGCATAGGCACCTAGGAGGGTGGCATAGCGTTTCTTGGCCAGAGGGATCCTGAGTGACATGAGCCTTTCACTTATGCCAATCGGTATTTCAGTGAGTCTTGGTAGGAGGCTGTTTTTTATTGCAAGTCCCACACCATGTTGATGTTGTCCTCCTGCAGGGTATCCCTTCCAGAAGAAGGTGTAGGTGTCCTCCTTCAGGGAACCTTCATCCAGGAACCTGGTTTCGCTGAGTGCAGTGATGTCAACATTGGAGCAGTTGAGTTCTGCTGCAATGAGTGCAGTCCTTCGCTGAGGTCTTTCGGCATTAACGTCCAGCAGAGTTCTTATGTTCCATGTTGCCATTTTAAAAGGGATAATTTTCTTTTTTTAATTCGACCGCAGAATGGAATTTCCCGATAGGCAAGTTTAGGCCTCCTTTTCTAGGCCCCTCCCCAGTTGGGGTGAGCAGTGTGGCTCCTCAGGGCTCCTCAGGGCTGCTCAGTCACATAGGGGTCTGCTGAGAGCAGCTGCCACTCAAACCTAGTTGCTGGCGACCATGAATAGCCCTGTGCCGCTGGCGTGTAGTGGTCTGATTAGGAGCGACCAGTGCATTCACACCTGCTCCCGTCACCTGACACCCCATCGCTGCCAGACTTTGATCCATATTCCGGTTGCTGGTCTCTTGCTGGTCTCACCGATGCAGAGGTGGATACCTGCGCAAAGATATTTAGAGTGCCGTTGGGGGTGCGCATGTCCCAGCAGCACTTCTTCACTGTGAGAGGGTGGGATCCGGTGGCAAGGGGAGCCCAAGACGACCAGCACTCTTCCACAGCTGCAGGAGGCTGCCGGAGCTCCAGTTTGTCGGAGGACCGCCTATCGTGCGCCACCATGCATGTTGCTTTTCTCTCAGGGTGTGCTCCCCTAGCCTTTGTCGTCCTAGACTTACCCACAAGGCAGCGGGACAGTGGTTGGTCAATGCCAGGACGTGTCCACTTCACGTGGGCCTGCACATTAGACCTCTGGGGACCACTGTAGCTCCGAGATCCCCTACATTTTAGCCAGGGACCGCAAGATACCCTGTTACCGTGTGTGGCCACGAAGAGGCACTGCAGGAGTCTTGGCGGCAGAGAGGCTATGTCCCGGTAGGGGAGACTTACGCACTTGGCTCGTCTTTTCATCCCTGCAAAGAGGGCTAGCCGGCGGCAGGAGCTGAAAACAGAAAGTAGCAAGCAGAAGCAGCAAGCAGCATGCACTAACTACAAGCACTACTACCCCAGTACTACTGCACTGACGCATCACACACGTCCTGTGCACTGCACTACACACACACACACACACACACACACACACACACACACACACACACACACACACACACACACACACACACACACACACACACACAGGAACAATTTAGTGCGGCCAATTCAGCTGACCTACATGTCTTTGGACTGTGGGAGGAAACCGAAGCCCCCGGAGGAAACTCATGCAGACACGGGGAGAACATGCAAACTCCACACAGAGGACGACCCGGGATGACCCACCAATGCTGAACTACCCCGGGGCTCGAACCCAGGATCTTTTTGCTGTGAGATGACCGCGCTAACCACTGCGCCACCGTGCCGCAAAACTTGTGCTATTTGTATATGTATACATTTGTTTATTGTATCACGATCGCAAATTGCAATTTTGTCCACAATAATCGAAATGTTAAATTTTAATAAATCGTGCAGCATTAGTATCTACTACTACTACTACTACTACTACTACTGCTGCTACTACTACTTCCGGCTGCCCCCGTTAGGGGGCGCCACAGCGGATCATCCGTTTCCATCTCTTCCTGTCCTCTGCATCTTCCGCTGTCACACCAGCCACCTGCATGTCCTCCCTCACCACATCCATAAACCTCCTCTTTGGCCTTCCTCTTCTCCTCTTCCCTGGCAGCTCCATATTCAGCATCCTTCTCCCAATATATCCAGCATCTCTCCTCCACACATGTCCAAATCTTGCCTCTCTTGATTTGTCTCCAAACAGTCCAACCTGAGCTGTCCCTCTCATATACTCGTTCCTAATCCTGTCTTTTTTCGTCACCCCCAATGAAAATCTTTGCATCTTCAACTCTGCCACCTACTGGGCTATACAAACAAAACTGACTTGACTTGACTTGACCTTTCTTCTCTCCATCATATCAGCCAGCTCTCTCCCTTTACCAGTCATAGTGCCAACATTCAAAGTTCTGACTCTCACCTCCACACTCCTACCCTTCCTCCTCTCCCGCTGCCTCTGGACATGCCTTCCCCCTCTCCTTCTCCTTTGCCCCACAGTAGCATAGTTTCCACCGGCACCCTGCTGGCCAACAGTACCAGTAGCGGTCGTTGGTAACCCGGACATCGACCGGTATGGAAATCTGACTTATGGATAATGGATGGATGGATGTTGGATATATGTGTTTTTGTAGTAGTTTTTTTATAGTTTGGATATATGTGTTCTTGTTGTTTGGATATGTGCTTTCGTCTTTGTGTTGGACTGCTGTTAGCTGGGGGAAATTATATTTTGTTTCATTTCATGTGCGCAGATTCATGGAATAAAATGACAAATAGATGTTCTTGATTCCTGAAGTATTACCTGTGTCCAGTCTTTCACCATACGCACTGATCATGCCTCTTTGCAGTGGCTGATGACATTCAAGGAGCCAGAGGGGCAGTTGGCTCTTTGGTTGGAGGAGTTGCAGTGCTATGAGTTCACCATAACCGCTCAGTGGGATGCTGGTATTGTGACTGAAGAGAAGCCAGGGAACATGAGCTGGTCCTGAAGGCGTATGGGCAGGACAAAGAAGAGTGTGGGGCAGCCATGCTGGTGAGTAGAGAGCTGCAGTTGGTGGATGCTACAGACTGGTCCACAGAGCAGAGACAGGACCAGAACCTGCAGCCTGTGATGTTGTGGGTGGGTGCACAGCAGCGACCGCCACATGAGGAGGTGGCAGTTCTCCCCATAGACACAAGGGCTGTGGGCCAAGGTCAAGACTCTTCGGCTGCTAGATTGGGTCCTCCAACGAGCCTGGGTGGAACCAGCAACCAGGGAGAAGAGGTGGCAAGTGGTCATGCCCAGAGGGATGCAGGAGGCAGTTCTCAAAACCATGCATGACTCTGCAGGCTCGGGTCACTTTGAGGTGATGATGACGTTCCACTGGCTGTGTCAAACCTTCTACTGGGGACGTCTGAGGAAGGATGATGAGAGGTGCTGTGACCTCTGCACACTTCCCAATGGACCACAGGGACCAGTCAAGGGCTGCACTACAGCAGTTTCCAGGGGGATATTCCATGCAGCAGGTGGGTGTTGACATTGTGGGGCCATTCCTACACACAGCACAAGGGAACCGCTTCATA